>NC_084756.1:5586751-5669251 GCF_033978785.1 Entelurus aequoreus | reverse complement strand
TTAGAATTAAAAATGTCGAGCAAAGCGGGACCAGCTTGCTAGTAAATAAATACAATTTAAAAAATAGAGGCAGCTCACTGGTAAGTGCTGCTATTTGAGCTACTTTTAGAACAGGCCAGCGGGCGATTCATCTGGTCCTTACGGGCTACCTGGTGCCCGCGGGCACCGCGTTGGTGACCCCTGCTCCAAAACCTGTATGTACCTTTCAGCATTAATGGCGCCTTCACAGATGTGTAAGTTACCCATGTCTTGGGCACTAATACACCCCCATTGTCACAGCTCTGTATAACACAGTTTGAGAGGAACCCAAGGATGCAGACAAAAGGTGAGTTGAACAGTTCTTTACTGAAGTAGTGTACTCACAAAAAGGCGCTCCTCACTGGAGGGAACAAAAGGCGACGGTGCAAAAAGGAGAACTCAAAATGGGCACCGTGGAGAAAACAAAAACTAATATATAAAAATAGAACAAACTTGGGTCGGAGTTGCAAGACGTGCTACCGCTGACGTAGACACCAAGCTGGATGGCACCGGGAGTGGCCAGAATGACAAGCTGCAAGAAACATTACGCATGGAAGCCATCAGAAGTGAAGAGCCGAGGTGTGGAATCACCAAGTGCCATCCAGCTGCCAAGGTGCTGCTTAAATAGCATCAGGGTAAATTGGGAGCAGCTGTGCATGTCTCACAACTCCGCCCACAATGGGAACACAGGAACTCTCTAAGGGGAAGGAGAAATGAAGTTAAGGTCAACAAGGTCAACTGCACCAACAAGGAAAACTGAATACAAACCACAAGGTGGCAGCAGGTGGTGACACCCATACAATCACACATGCTGGCTTTTACACTTTGCGCCTATAACAATCCGGATGGTTCTTTTCCTCTTTGGTCCGGAGGACACGACGTCCACAGTTTCCAAAAACAATTTGAAATGTGGACTCGTCAGACCACAGAACACTTTTCCACTTTGTATCAGTCCATCTTAGATGAGCTCAGGCCCAGCGAAGCCGACGTCGTTTCTGGGTGTTGTTGATAAATGGTTTTTCGCCTTGCATAGGAGAGTTTTAACGTGCACTTACAGATGTAGCGACCAACTGTAGTTACTGACAGTGGCTTTCTGAAGTGTTCCTGAGCCCATTTGGTGATATCCTTTACACACTGATGTCGTTTGTTGATGCAGTACAGCCTGAGGGATGGAAGGTCAAGGGCTTAGCTGCTTACGTGCAGTGATTTCTCCAGATTCTCTGAACCCTTTGATGATATTACGGAGCGTAGATGGTGAAATCCCTAAATTCCTTGCAATAGCTGGTTGAGAAAGGTTTTCTTAAACTGTTCAACAATTTGCTCAGGCATTTGTTGACAAAGTGGTGACCCTCGCCCCATCCTTGTTTGTGAATGACTGAGCATTTCATGGAATCTACTTTTATACCCAATCATGGCACCCACCTGTTCCCAATTTGCCTGCACACCTGTGGGATGTTCCAAATAAGTGTTTGACGAGCATTCCTCAACTTTATCAGTATTTATTGCCACCTTTCCCAACTTCTTTGTCACGTGTTGCTGGCATCAAATTCTAAAGTTAATGATTATTTGCAAAAAAAAAAAGTTTATCAGTTTGAACATCAAGTATGTTGTCTTTGTAGCATACTCAACTGAATATGGGTTGAAAAGGATTTGCAAATCATTGTATTCCGTTTATATTTACATCTAACACAATTTCCCAACTCATATGGAAACGGGGTTTGTATATATATATATATATATATATATATACATACCGTAATTTCTGGACTATAAGCCGCACCTGACTATAAGCCGCACCAGCTAAATTTAGGGGAAAATACAGATTGCTCCATATATAAGCCGCACCCGACTATAAGCCGCAGTTTGATGTGTAATTACCGTAGTATATAGGGGTTCCTGCTACCACGGAGGGGATTGTCGGGACAGAGATGACTGTTTGGGAACGCAAAGCGTCCCATTTATTAACAATAAATCTTTCAGTCATTCAAACTTTCACATCTTTGACATGGCGAACAGCATTCGTGCAGAGTACAAATAATACAACGGTGCAAAGTAATACAAATTGCTCGCCTGTACGTTATCAAAATAACCAGCCAACCGGTATATGAAAAGTCAGTCTTTAATCATTGTGTCATCGTCTTCCTCCTGCGTACTAAAACCACCGGTGTCGGAGAAGAACAGGCCGTAAATAAGCCACACCGTTGTATAAGCCGCAGGTACCAGAACGAGGGGAACAAGTAGAGGCAGGGGAGGCGGGGCCTCACCTGCCATCATGGAAAGAAAAAAAATGTAAAAAGAGAAAAAAAAAATAATTAAATTGTTATATGTATCCAGTGATTATACTAAAGTTATTTTCCATTTAACTTCACCAGTTTTAGATTATTTTTATTTTTATTTTCACATTTGCCGTTCAAATACTGAGAAGAGACGGTGCGGTGATCAGCAGCCAGTTAAGGCACGTCACTGATTTGTGCCTCAACATGGATTGTGCACAATGACTCGGCTAATTGCTGGCCTGCTGTGCAGTGAGACCGTATTGCTATATGAATTATATCAGCTAACTAAACTATGGCATAGTTTAGTTAGCTGAGGTATATAATGTACAGTGTATTTTGTCAACAACTGTATGTCTGTCTATCTGTGTTGGCCCTGCGATGAGGTGGCGACTTGTCCAGGGTGTACCCCGCCTTCCGCCCGATTGCAGCTGAGATAGGCTCCAGCGCCCCCCGCGACCCCGAAGGGAATAAGCGGTAGAAAATGGATGGATGGATGTATGTGTGTAACGTATTTCTTGTACTGAGCATTCATAAATCTGCTGCAAAAGACGTACTGGTTGAGGCTCGCAGTAATCCGGCCTCCTGGTGGTAGAGGGCGGTAGTGATCCCAGAGATCATTCCTCGGCCGCAGAAGAAAAAAAAAAAAAAAAAAAGTTTGCAAGCGATTGTTTATTTCCTCTCGCCTGAACTTTTATTAAAAACATGGAGGATTACATATGTAAAATAAAACAGTTTTCTAAACTGGACTTTCAATCGAAGCAGGAGGTAATAATTAAAGGTAGACCAACGCCGGAGCTAAAAGGTTTGCTTTTGACTTCGGGACAGAAGACCCGTTCTTTTCAAACGGCGTGGTACACACGCAAAGGCTGGCTGTGTGGATGTCCAGCAAGAAAGGTAAGACCATAATAATGTTTTTTTTATTAAATGTGCTTTTTTGTGTGCTACAGTTGTGTAAAGAATGCTGGTATGAGCTTTTAAACATAACCCGTTAACTGCTGCCAATCACATGGTGAATAAGATACTATTTAGGGTTCATATGTTTGTAAATCTGACTGTGATGATGCAGTGCCTCACCAGACATTAACCTCACCGCACGCCACTGATATATATATATACATATATATATATATATATATATAGTTATATATGTATGTATAGTCTTATATGTATATGTAATCTTATATGTCATTATATAATATTATATAACTAAATATACATATAAGACTTCAGCACGGTGAATGTATGGGACTTAAAAGAGAGGTCAGATGTCACAGCTGTGTGCACACTCATCTTTGTTGTTGTCAGATGGCTGAGATGCTCACTTTTTTTCAGTGTGTGTGTGTGTGTGTGTGTGTGTGTGTGTGCATGCGTGCGTGTGTGCGTGCGTGCGTGTGCGTGCGTGTGTGTGTGTGTGTATGAGAGTGTGTGTGCAGGGGTTCAATATCAGACGACACTGATGAAAGGCACGGCAACACAACATCTTTATTATTTATTTGGCGGCCGCCATGAAATCAATGCTGCAAAACACCCGAGTCATCACTTCACACTTTTACTAGTCTGATGGACATGTCATACACTACTTTCTCATTCATCTACTTCCTCATACACTTCCTCATCTACGTCCTCATACACTTCCTTCACTTCCTCATCAACTTCCTTCACCTCCATGTGTGTGTGTGACATAAGAATAATGGCCATGTGTGTGTGACATGGGAAGAATAATGGCCGTGATGTGTGTGTGAATGAGAAGAATAATGGCCATGATGTGTGTGTGTGAATGAGAAGAATAATGGCCATGATGTGTGTGTGAATGACAAGAATAATGGCCGTGATGTGTGTGTGAATGAGAAGAATAATGGCCATGATGTGTGTGTGAATGAGAAGAATAATGGCCGTGATGTGTGTGTGAATGGGAAGAATAATGGCCATGATGTGTGTGTGAATGAGAAGAATAATGGTCATGATGTGTGTGTGAATGAGAAGAATAATGGTCATGATGTGTGTGTGACATGAGAAGAATAATGGCCATGATTTGTGTGTGAATGAGAAGAATAATGGCCATGATGTGTGTGTGACATGAGAAGAATATTGGCCATGATGTGTGTGTGACATGAGAAGAATAATGGCCATGATGTGTGTGTGACATGAGAAGAATAATGGCCATGATGTGTGTGTGACATGAGAAGAATAATGGCCGTGATGTGTGTGTGAATGACAAGAATAATGGCCGTGATGTGTGTGTGAATGAGAAGAATAATGGCCATGATGTGTGTGTGACATGAGAAGAATAATGGCCGTGATGTGTGCGTGAATGACAAGAATAATGGCCGTGATGTGTGTGTGAATGAGAAGAATAATGGCCATGATGTGTGTGTGAATGAGAAGAATAATGGCCATGATGTGTGTGTGAATGAGAAGAATAATGGCCATGATGTGTGTGTGACATGAGAAGAATAATGGCCATGATGTGTGTGTGAATGAGAAGAATAATGGTCATGATGTGTGTGTGACATGAGAAGAATAATGGCCATGATTTGTGTGTGAATGAGAAGAATAATGGCCATGATGTGTGTGTGACATGAGAAGAATAATGGCCATGATGTGTGTGTGACATGAGAAGAATAATGGCCATGATGTGTGTGTGACATGAGAAGAATAATGGCCATGATGTGTGTGTGACATGAGAAGAATAATGGCCATGATGTGTGTGTGACATGAGAAGAATAATGGCCATGATGTGTGTGTGAATGAGAAGAATAATGGCCATGATGTGTGTGTGAATGAGAAGAATAATGGCCATGATGTGTGTGTGAATGAGAAGAATAATGGCCATGATGTATGTGTGAATGAGAAGAATAATGGCCATGATGTGTGTGTGAATGAGAAGAATAATGGCCATGATGTATGTGTGAATGAGAAGAATAATGGCCATGATGTGTGTGTGAATGAGAAGAATAATGGCCATGATGTGTGTGTGAATGAGAAGAATAAAGGTCATGATGTGTGTGTGACATGAGAAGAATAATGGCCGTGATGTGTGTGTGAATGAGAAGAATAATGGCCATGATGTGTGTGTGTGAATGAGAAGAATAATGGTCATGATGTGTGTGTGTGAATGAGAAGAATAATGGTCATGATGTGTGTGTGTGAATGAGAAGAATAATGGTCATGATGTGTGTGTGTGAATGAGAAGAATAATGGCCATGATGTGTGTGTTAATGAGAAGAATAATGGTCATGATGTGTGTGTGAATGAGAAGAATAATGGTCATGATGTGTGTGTGAATGAGAAGAATAATGGTCATGATGTGTGTGTGACATGAGAAGAATAATTGCCATGATTTGTGTGTGAATGAGAAGAATAATGGCCATGATGTGTGTGTGACATGAGAAGAATAATGGCCATGATGTGTGTGTGACATGAGAAGAATAATGGCCATGATGTGTGTGTGAATGAGAAGAATAATGGCCATGATGTGTGTGTGAATGAGAAGAATAATGGTCATGATGTGTGTGTGACATGAGAAGAATAATGGCCATGATGTGTGTGACATGAGAAGAATAATGGCCATGATTTGTGTGTGACGTGAGAAGAATAATGGCCATGATTTGTGTGTGACGTGAGAAGAATAATGGCCATGATGTGTGTGTGAATGAGAAGAATAATGGCCATGATGTGTGTGTGAATGAGAAGAATAATGGCCATGATGTGTGTGTGACATGAGAAGAATAATGGCCATGACGTGTGTGTGAATGAGAAGAATAATGGCCATGATGTGTGTGTGAATGAGAAGAATAATGGCCATGATGTGTGTGTGACATAAGAAGAATAATGGCCATGATGTGTGTGTGACATGAGAAAAATAATGGCCATGATGTGTGTGTGAATGAGAAGAATAATGGCCATGATGTGTGTGTGAATGAGAAGAATAATGGTCATGATGTGTGTGTGACATGAGAAAAATAATGGCCATGATGTGTGTGTGACATGAGAAGAATAATGGCCGTGATGTGTGTGTGAATGAGAAGAATAATGGTCATGATGTGTGTGTGACATGAGAAGAATAATGGCCATGATATGTGTGTGAATGAGAAGAATAATGGCCGTGATGTGTGTGTGAATGAGAAGAATAATGGCCGTGATGTGTGTGTGAATGAGAAGAATAATGGTCATGATGTGTGTGTGACATGAGAAGAATAATGGCCATGATATGTGTGTGAATGAGAAGAATAATGGCCGTGATGTGTGTGTGACATGAGAAGAATAATGGCCATGATATGTGTGTGAATGAGAAGAATAATGGCCATGATGTGTGTGTGACATGAGAAGAATAATGGCCATGATGTGTGTGTGAATGAGAAGAATAATGGCCATGATGTGTGTATGAATGACAAGAATAATGGCCGTGATGTGTGTGTGAATGAGAAGAATAATGGCCATGATGTGTGTGTGAATGACAAGAATAATGGCCGTGATGTGTGTGTGAATGAGAAGAATAATGGCCATGATGTGTGTGTGAATGAGAAAAATAATAATGGCCGTGATGTGTGTGTGAATGACAAGAATAATGGCCGTGATGTGTGTGTGAATGAGAAGAATAATGGCCATGATGTGTGTGTGACATGAGAAGAATAATGGTCATGATGTGTGTGTGAATAAGAAGAATAAAGGTCATGATGTGTGTGTGACATGAGAAGAATAATGGCCGTGATGTGTGTGTGAATGAGAAGAATAATGGCCATGATGTGTGTGTGAATGAGAAGAATAATGGCCATGATGTGTGTGTGAATGAGAAGAATAAAGGTCATGATGTGTGTGTGACATGAGAAGAATAATGGCCGTGATGTGTGTGTGAATGAGAAGAATAATGGCCATGATGTGTGTGTGTGAATGAGAAGAATAATGGTCATGATGTGTGTGTGTGAATGAGAAGAATAATGGTCATGATGTGTGTGTGTGAATGAGAAGAATAATGGTCATGATGTGTGTGTGTGAATGAGAAGAATAATGGCCATGATGTGTGTGTTAATGAGAAGAATAATGGTCATGATGTGTGTGTGAATGAGAAGAATAATGGTCATGATGTGTGTGTGAATGAGAAGAATAATGGTCATGATGTGTGTGTGACATGAGAAGAATAATTGCCATGATTTGTGTGTGAATGAGAAGAATAATGGCCATGATGTGTGTGTGACATGAGAAGAATAATGGCCATGATGTGTGTGTGACATGAGAAGAATAATGGCCATGATGTGTGTGTGAATGAGAAGAATAATGGCCATGATGTGTGTGTGAATGAGAAGAATAATGGTCATGATGTGTGTGTGACATGAGAAGAATAATGGCCATGATGTGTGTGACATGAGAAGAATAATGGCCATGATTTGTGTGTGACGTGAGAAGAATAATGGCCATGATTTGTGTGTGACGTGAGAAGAATAATGGCCATGATGTGTGTGTGAATGAGAAGAATAATGGCCATGATGTGTGTGTGAATGAGAAGAATAATGGCCATGATGTGTGTGTGACATGAGAAGAATAATGGCCATGATGTGTGTGTGAATGAGAAGAATAATGGCCATGATGTGTGTGTGAATGAGAAGAATAATGGCCATGATGTGTGTGTGACATGAGAAGAATAATGGCCATGATGTGTGTGTGACATGAGAAGAATAATGGCCATGATGTGTGTGTGAATGAGAAGAATAATGGCCATGATGTGTGTGTGAATGAGAAGAATAATGGTCATGATGTGTGTGTGACATGAGAAAAATAATGGCCATGATGTGTGTGTGACATGAGAAGAATAATGGCCGTGATGTGTGTGTGAATGAGAAGAATAATGGTCATGATGTGTGTGTGACATGAGAAGAATAATGGCCATGATATGTGTGTGAATGAGAAGAATAATGGCCGTGATGTGTGTGTGAATGAGAAGAATAATGGCCGTGATGTGTGTGTGAATGAGAAAAATAATGGTCATGATGTGTGTGTGACATGAGAAGAATAATGGCCATGATATGTGTGTGAATGAGAAGAATAATGGCCGTGATGTGTGTGTGACATGAGAAGAATAATGGCCATGATATGTGTGTGAATGAGAAGAATAATGGCCATGATGTGTGTGTGACATGAGAAGAATAATGGCCATGATGTGTGTGTGAATCAGAAGAATAATGGCCATGATGTGTGTGTGAATGACAAGAATAATGGCCGTGATGTGTGTGTGAATGAGAAGAATAATGGCCATGATGTGTGTGTGAATGACAAGAATAATGGCCGTGATGTGTGTGTGAATGAGAAGAATAATGGCCATGATGTGTGTGTGAATGAGAAAAATAATAATGGCCGTGATGTGTGTGTGAATGACAAGAATAATGGCCGTGATGTGTGTGTGAATGAGAAGAATAATGGCCATGATGTGTGTGTGACATGAGAAGAATAATGGTCATGATGTGTGTGTGAATGAGAAGAATAATGGTCATGATGTGTGTGTGACATGAGAAGAATAATGGCCATGATTTGTGTGGGAATGAGAAGAATAATGGCCATGATTTGTGTGGGAATGAGAAGAATAATGGCCATGATGTGTGTGTGACATGAGAAGAATAATGGCCATGATGTGTGTGTGACATGAGAAGAATAATGGCCATGATGTGTGTGTGACATGAGAAGAATAATGGCCATGATGTGTGTGTGAATGAGAAGAATAATGGCCATGATGTGTGTGTGAATGAGAAGAATAATGGTCATGATGTGTGTGTGAATGAGAAGAATAATGGTCATGATGTGTGTGTGACATGAGAAGAATAATGGCCATGATGTGTGTGTGAATGAGAAGAATAATGGCCATGATGTGTGTGACATGAGAAGAATAATGGCCATGATGTGTGTGTGACATGAGAAGAATAATGGTCATGATGTGTGTGTGAATGAGAAGAATAATGGCCATGATGTGTGTGTGAATGAGAAGAATATTGGCCAAGATGTGTGTGTGACATGAGAAGAATAATGGCCATGATGTGTGTGTGTGAATGAGAAGAATAATGGCCATGATGTGTGTGTGAATGAGAAGAATAATGGCCATGATGTGTGTGTGACATGAGAAGAATAATGGCCATGATGTGTGTGTGAATGAGAAGAATAATGGCCATGATGTGTGTGTGACATGAGAAGAATAATGGCCATGATGTGTGTGTGAATGAGAAGAATAATGGCCATGATGTGTGTGTGACATGAGAAGAATAATGGCCATGATGTGTGTGTGAATGAGAAGAATAATGGCCATGATGTGTGTGTGACATGAGAAGAATAATGGCCAAGATGTGTGTGTGAATGAGAAGAATAATGGCCATTATGTGTGTGTGAATGAGAAGAATAATGGCCATGATGTGTGTGTGACATGAGAAGAATAATGGCCATGATGTGTGTGTGAATGAGAAGAATAATGGCCATGATGTGTGTGTGAATGAGAAGAATAATGGCCATGATGTGTGTGTGAATGAGAAGAATAATGGTCATGATGTGTGTGTGAATGAGAAGAATAATGGCCGTGATGTGTGTGTGTGAATGAGAAGAATAATGGCCGTGATGTGTGTGTGAATGAGAAGAATAATGGTCATGATGTGTGTGTGACATGAGAAGAATAATGGCCATGATATGTGTGTGAATGAGAAGAATAATGGCCGTGATGTGTGTGTGACATGAGAAGAATAATGGCCATGATATGTGTGTGAATGAGAAGAATAATGGCCATGATGTGTGTGTGACATGAGAAGAATAATGGCCATGATGTGTGTGTGAATGAGAAGAATAATGGCCATGATGTGTGTGTGAATGACAAGAATAATGGCCGTGATGTGTGTGTGAGTGAGAAGAATAATGGCCATGATGTGTGTGTGAATGACAAGAATAATGGCCGTGATGTGTGTGTGAATGAGAAGAATAATGGCCATGATGTGTGTGTGACATGAGAAGAATAATGGCCATGATGTGTGTGTGACATGAGAAGAATAATGGCCATGATGTGTGTGTGAATGAGAAGAATAATGGCCATGATGTGTGTGTGAATGAGAAGAATAATGGTCATGATGTGTGTGTGACATGAGAAAAATAATGGCCATGATGTGTGTGTGACATGAGAAGAATAATGGCCGTGATGTGTGTGTGAATGAGAAGAATAATGGTCATGATGTGTGTGTGACATGAGAAGAATAATGGCCATGATATGTGTGTGAATGAGAAGAATAATGGCCGTGATGTGTGTGTGAATGAGAAGAATAATGGCCGTGATGTGTGTGTGAATGAGAAGAATAATGGTCATGATGTGTGTGTGACATGAGAAGAATAATGGCCATGATATGTGTGTGAATGAGAAGAATAATGGCCGTGATGTGTGTGTGACATGAGAAGAATAATGGCCATGATATGTGTGTGAATGAGAAGAATAATGGCCGTGATGTGTGTGTGACATGAGAAGAATAATGGCCATGATGTGTGTGTGAATGAGAAGAATAATGGCCATGATGTGTGTGTGAATGACAAGAATAATGGCCGTGATGTGTGTGTGAATGAGAAGAATAATGGCCATGATGTGTGTGTGAATGACAAGAATAATGGCCGTGATGTGTGTGTGAATGAGAAGAATAATGGCCATGATGTGTGTGTGAATGAGAAGAATAATGGCCGTGATGTGTGTGTGAATGACAAGAATAATGGCCGTGATGTGTGTGTGAATGAGAAGAATAATGGCCATGATGTGTGTGTGACATGAGAAAAATAATGGTCATGATGTGTGTGTGAATGAGAAGAATAATGGTCATGATGTGTGTGTGACATGAGAAGAATAATGGCCATGATTTGTGTGGGAATGAGAAGAATAATGGCCATGATGTGTGTGTGACATGAGAAGAATAATGGCCATGATGTGTGTGTGACATGAGAAGAATAATGGCCATGATGTGTGTGTGACATGAGAAGAATAATGGCCATGATGTGTGTGTGAATGAGAAGAATAATGGCCATGATGTGTGTGTGAATGAGAAGAATAATGGTCATGATGTGTGTGTGAATGAGAAGAATAATGGTCATGATGTGTGTGTGACATGAGAAGAATAATGGTCATGATGTGTGTGTGAATGAGAAGAATAATGGCCATGATGTGTGTGTGAATGAGAAGAATATTGGCCAAGATGTGTGTGTGACATGAGAAGAATAATGGCCATGATGTGTGTGTGTGAATGAGAAGAATAATGGCCATGATGTGTGTGTGAATGAGAAGAATAATGGCCATGATGTGTGTGTGACATGAGAAGAATAATGGCCATGATGTGTGTGTGAATGAGAAGAATAATGGCCATGATGTGTGTGTGACATGAGAAGAATAATGGCCATGATGTGTGTGTGAATGAGAAGAATAATGGCCATGATGTGTGTGTGACATGAGAAGAATAATGGCCATGATGTGTGTGTGAATGAGAAGAATAATGGCCATGATGTGTGTGTGACATGAGAAGAATAATGGCCAAGATGTGTGTGTGAATGAGAAGAATAATGGCCATTATGTGTGTGTGAATGAGAAGAATAATGGCCATGATGTGTGTGTGACATGAGAAGAATAATGGCCATGATGTATGTGTGAATGAGAAGAATAATGGCCATGATGTGTGTGTGAATGAGAAGAATAATGGCCATGATGTGTGTGTGAATGAGAAGAATAATGGCCATGATGTGTGTGTGAATGAGAAGAATAAAGGTCATGATGTGTGTGTGACATGAGAAGAATAATGGCCGTGATGTGTGTGTGAATGAGAAGAATAATGGCCGTGATGTGTGTGTGAATGAGAAGAATAATGGCCATGATGTGTGTGTGTGAATGAGAAGAATAATGGTCATGATGTGTGTGTGTGAATGAGAAGAATAATGGTCATGATGTGTGTGTGTGAATGAGAAGAATAATGGTCATGATGTGTGTGTGTGAATGAGAAGAATAATGGCCATGATGTGTGTGTTAATGAGAAGAATAATGGTCATGATGTGTGTGTGAATGAGAAGAATAATGGTCATGATGTGTGTGTGAATGAGAAGAATAATGGTCATGATGTGTGTGTGACATGAGAAGAATAATTGCCATGATTTGTGTGTGAATGAGAAGAATAATGGCCATGATGTGTGTGTGACATGAGAAGAATAATGGCCATGATGTGTGTGTGACATGAGAAGAATAATGGCCATGATGTGTGTGTGAATGAGAAGAATAATGGCCATGATGTGTGTGTGAATGAGAAGAATAATGGTCATGATGTGTGTGTGACATGAGAAGAATAATGGCCATGATGTGTGTGACATGAGAAGAATAATGGCCATGATTTGTGTGTGACGTGAGAAGAATAATGGCCATGATTTGTGTGTGACGTGAGAAGAATAATGGCCATGATGTGTGTGTGAATGAGAAGAATAATGGCCATGATGTGTGTGTGAATGAGAAGAATAATGGCCATGATGTGTGTGTGACATGAGAAGAATAATGGCCATGATGTGTGTGTGAATGAGAAGAATAATGGCCATGATGTGTGTGTGAATGAGAAGAATAATGGCCATGATGTGTGTGTGACATGAGAAGAATAATGGCCATGATGTGTGTGTGAATGAGAAGAATAATGGCCATGATGTGTGTGTGAATGAGAAGAATAATGGTCATGATGTGTGTGTGACATGAGAAAAATAATGGCCATGATGTGTGTGTGACATGAGAAGAATAATGGCCGTGATGTGTGTGTGAATGAGAAGAATAATGGTCATGATGTGTGTGTGACATGAGAAGAATAATGGCCATGATATGTGTGTGAATGAGAAGAATAATGGCCGTGATGTGTGTGTGAATGAGAAGAATAATGGCCGTGATGTGTGTGTGAATGAGAAGAATAATGGTCATGATGTGTGTGTGACATGAGAAGAATAATGGCCATGATATGTGTGTGAATGAGAAGAATAATGGCCGTGATGTGTGTGTGACATGAGAAGAATAATGGCCATGATATGTGTGTGAATGAGAAGAATAATGGCCATGATGTGTGTGTGACATGAGAAGAATAATGGCCATGATGTGTGTGTGAATGAGAAGAATAATGGCCATGATGTGTGTGTGAATGACAAGAATAATGGCCGTGATGTGTGTGTGAATGAGAAGAATAATGGCCATGATGTGTGTGTGAATGACAAGAATAATGGCCGTGATGTGTGTGTGAATGAGAAGAATAATGGCCATGATGTGTGTGTGAATGAGAAAAATAATAATGGCCGTGATGTGTGTGTGAATGACAAGAATAATGGCCGTGATGTGTGTGTGAATGAGAAGAATAATGGCCATGATGTGTGTGTGACATGAGAAGAATAATGGTCATGATGTGTGTGTGAATGAGAAGAATAATGGTCATGATGTGTGTGTGACATGAGAAGAATAATGGCCATGATTTGTGTGGGAATGAGAAGAATAATGGCCATGATTTGTGTGGGAATGAGAAGAATAATGGCCATGATGTGTGTGTGACATGAGAAGAATAATGGCCATGATGTGTGTGTGACATGAGAAGAATAATGGCCATGATGTGTGTGTGACATGAGAAGAATAATGGCCATGATGTGTGTGTGAATGAGAAGAATAATGGCCATGATGTGTGTGTGAATGAGAAGAATAATGGTCATGATGTGTGTGTGAATGAGAAGAATAATGGTCATGATGTGTGTGTGACATGAGAAGAATAATGGCCATGATGTGTGTGTGAATGAGAAGAATAATGGCCATGATGTGTGTGACATGAGAAGAATAATGGCCATGATGTGTGTGTGACATGAGAAGAATAATGGTCATGATGTGTGTGTGAATGAGAAGAATAATGGCCATGATGTGTGTGTGAATGAGAAGAATATTGGCCAAGATGTGTGTGTGACATGAGAAGAATAATGGCCATGATGTGTGTGTGTGAATGAGAAGAATAATGGCCATGATGTGTGTGTGAATGAGAAGAATAATGGCCATGATGTGTGTGTGACATGAGAAGAATAATGGCCATGATGTGTGTGTGAATGAGAAGAATAATGGCCATGATGTGTGTGTGACATGAGAAGAATAATGGCCATGATGTGTGTGTGAATGAGAAGAATAATGGCCATGATGTGTGTGTGACATGAGAAGAATAATGGCCATGATGTGTGTGTGAATGAGAAGAATAATGGCCATGATGTGTGTGTGACATGAGAAGAATAATGGCCAAGATGTGTGTGTGAATGAGAAGAATAATGGCCATTATGTGTGTGTGAATGAGAAGAATAATGGCCATGATGTGTGTGTGACATGAGAAGAATAATGGCCATGATGTGTGTGTGAATGAGAAGAATAATGGCCATGATGTGTGTGTGAATGAGAAGAATAATGGCCATGATGTGTGTGTGAATGAGAAGAATAATGGTCATGATGTGTGTGTGAATGAGAAGAATAATGGCCGTGATGTGTGTGTGAATGAGAAGAATAATGGCCGTGATGTGTGTGTGAATGAGAAGAATAATGGTCATGATGTGTGTGTGACATGAGAAGAATAATGGCCATGATATGTGTGTGAATGAGAAGAATAATGGCCGTGATGTGTGTGTGACATGAGAAGAATAATGGCCATGATATGTGTGTGAATGAGAAGAATAATGGCCATGATGTGTGTGTGACATGAGAAGAATAATGGCCATGATGTGTGTGTGAATGAGAAGAATAATGGCCATGATGTGTGTGTGAATGACAAGAATAATGGCCGTGATGTGTGTGTGAGTGAGAAGAATAATGGCCATGATGTGTGTGAATGACAAGAATAATGGCCGTGATGTGTGTGTGAATGAGAAGAATAATGGCCATGATGTGTCTGTGACATGAGAAGAATAATGGCCATGATGTGTGTGTGACATGAGAAGAATAATGGCCATGATGTGTGTGTGAATGAGAAGAATAATGGCCATGATGTGTGTGTGAATGAGAAGAATAATGGTCATGATGTGTGTGTGACATGAGAAAAATAATGGCCATGATGTGTGTGTGACATGAGAAGAATAATGGCCGTGATGTGTGTGTGAATGAGAAGAATAATGGTCATGATGTGTGTGTGACATGAGAAGAATAATGGCCATGATATGTGTGTGAATGAGAAGAATAATGGCCGTGATGTGTGTGTGAATGAGAAGAATAATGGCCGTGATGTGTGTGTGAATGAGAAGAATAATGGTCATGATGTGTGTGTGACATGAGAAGAATAATGGCCATGATATGTGTGTGAATGAGAAGAATAATGGCCGTGATGTGTGTGTGACATGAGAAGAATAATGGCCATGATATGTGTGTGAATGAGAAGAATAATGGCCGTGATGTGTGTGTGACATGAGAAGAATAATGGCCATGATGTGTGTGTGAATGAGAAGAATAATGGCCATGATGTGTGTGTGAATGACAAGAATAATGGCCGTGATGTGTGTGTGAATGAGAAGAATAATGGCCATGATGTGTGTGTGAATGACAAGAATAATGGCCGTGATGTGTGTGTGAATGAGAAGAATAATGGCCATGATGTGTGTGTGAATGAGAAGAATAATGGCCGTGATGTGTGTGTGAATGACAAGAATAATGGCCGTGATGTGTGTGTGAATGAGAAGAATAATGGCCATGATGTGTGTGTGACATGAGAAAAATAATGGTCATGATGTGTGTGTGAATGAGAAGAATAATGGTCATGATGTGTGTGTGACATGAGAAGAATAATGGCCATGATTTGTGTGGGAATGAGAAGAATAATGGCCATGATGTGTGTGTGACATGAGAAGAATAATGGCCATGATGTGTGTGTGACATGAGAAGAATAATGGCCATGATGTGTGTGTGACATGAGAAGAATAATGGCCATGATGTGTGTGTGAATGAGAAGAATAATGGCCATGATGTGTGTGTGAATGAGAAGAATAATGGTCATGATGTGTGTGTGAATGAGAAGAATAATGGTCATGATGTGTGTGTGACATGAGAAGAATAATGGCCATGATGTGTGTGTGAATGAGAAGAATAATGGCCATGATGTGTGTGACATGAGAAGAATAATGGCCATGATGTGTGTGTGACATGAGAAGAATAATGGTCATGATGTGTGTGTGAATGAGAAGAATAATGGCCATGATGTGTGTGTGAATGAGAAGAATATTGGCCAAGATGTGTGTGTGACATGAGAAGAATAATGGCCATGATGTGTGTGTGTGAATGAGAAGAATAATGGCCATGATGTGTGTGTGAATGAGAAGAATAATGGCCATGATGTGTGTGTGACATGAGAAGAATAATGGCCATGATGTGTGTGTGAATGAGAAGAATAATGGCCATGATGTGTGTGTGACATGAGAAGAATAATGGCCATGATGTGTGTGTGAATGAGAAGAATAATGGCCATGATGTGTGTGTGACATGAGAAGAATAATGGCCATGATGTGTGTGTGAATGAGAAGAATAATGGCCATGATGTGTGTGACATGAGAAGAATAATGGCCAAGATGTGTGTGTGAATGAGAAGAATAATGGCCATTATGTGTGTGTGAATGAGAAGAATAATGGCCATGATGTGTGTGTGACATGAGAAGAATAATGGCCATGATGTGTGTGTGAATGAGAAGAATAATGGCCATGATGTGTGTGTGAATGAGAAGAATAATGGCCATGATGTGTGTGTGAATGAGAAGAATAATGGCCATGATGTGTGTGTGAATGAGAAGAATAATGGTCATGATGTGTGTGTGAATGAGAAGAATAATGGCCGTGATGTGTGTGTGAATGAGAAGAATAATGGCCGTGATGTGTGTGTGAATGAGAAGAATAATGGTCATGATGTGTGTGTGACATGAGAAGAATAATGGCCATGATATGTGTGTGAATGAGAAGAATAATGGCCGTGATGTGTGTGTGACATGAGAAGAATAATGGCCATGATATGTGTGTGAATGAGAAGAATAATGGCCATGATGTGTGTGTGACATGAGAAGAATAATGGCCATGATGTGTGTGTGAATGAGAAGAATAATGGCCATGATGTGTGTGTGAATGACAAGAATAATGGCCGTGATGTGTGTGTGAATGAGAAGAATAATGGCCATGATGTGTGTGTGAATGACAAGAATAATGGCCGTGATGTGTGTGTGAATGAGAAGAATAATGGCCATGATGTGTGTGTGAATGAGAAGAATAATGGCCGTGATGTGTGTGTGAATGACAAGAATAATGGCCGTGATGTGTGTGTGAATGAGAAGAATAATGGCCATGATGTGTGTGTGACATGAGAAGAATAATGGTCATGATGTGTGTGTGAATGAGAAGAATAATGGTCATGATGTGTGTGTGACATGAGAAGAATAATGGCCATGATTTGTGTGGGAATGAGAAGAATAATGGCCATGATGTGTGTGTGAATGAGAAGAATAATGGCCATGATGTGTGTGTGAATGAGAAGAATAATGGTCATGATGTGTGTGTGAATGAGAAGAATAATGGTCATGATGTGTGTGTGACATGAGAAGAATAATGGCCATGATGTGTGTGTGAATGAGAAGAATAATGGCCATGATGTGTGTGACATGAGAAGAATAATGGCCATGATGTGTGTGTGACATGAGAAGAATAATGGCCATGATGTGTGTGTGAATGAGAAGAATAATGGCCATGATGTGTGTGTGAATGAGAAGAATATTGGCCAAGATGTGTGTGTGACATGAGAAGAATAATGGCCATGATGTGTGTGTGAATGAGAAGAATAATGGCCATGATGTGTGTGTGAATGAGAAGAATAATGGCCATGATGTGTGTGTGACATGAGAAGAATAATGGCCATGATGTGTGTGTGAATGAGAAGAATAATGGCCATGATGTGTGTGTGACATGAGAAGAATAATGGCCATGATGTGTGTGTGAATGAGAAGAATAATGGCCATGATGTGTGTGTGACATGAGAAGAATAATGGCCATGATGTGTGTGTGAATGAGAAGAATAATGGCCATGATGTGTGTGTGACATGAGAAGAATAATGGCCATGATGTGTGTGTGAATGAGAAGAATAATGGCCATTATGTGTGTGTGAATGAGAAGAATAATGGCCATGATGTGTGTGTGACATGAGAAGAATAATGGCCATGATGTGTGTGTGAATGAGAAGAATAATGGCCATGATGTGTGTGTGAATGAGAAGAATAATGGCCATGATGTGTGTGTGAATGAGAAGAATAATGGCCATGATGTGTGTGTGAATGAGAAGAATAATGGTCATGATGTGTGTGTGAATGAGAAGAATAATGGCCATGATGTGTGTGTGAATGAGAAGAATAATGGTCATGATGTGTGTGTGACATGAGAAGAATAATGGCCATGATTTGTGTGTGAATGAGAAGAATAATGGCCATGATGTGTGTGTGAATGAGAAGAATAATGGCCATGATGTGTGTGTGACATAAGAAGAATAATGGCCATGATGTGTGTGACATGAGAAGAATAATGGCCATGATGTGTGTGTGACTGAGAAGAATAATGGCCGTGATGTGTGTGTGAATGAGAAGAATAATGGCCATGATGTGTGTGTGACATGAGAAGAATAATGGCCATGATGTGTGTGTGAATGAGAAGAATAATGGCCATGATGTGTGTGTGACTGAGAAGAATAATGGCCATGATGTGTGTGTGAATGAGAAGAATAATGGCCATGATGTGTGTGTGAATGAGAAGAATAATGGCCATGATGTGTGTGTGAATGAGAAGAATAATGGCCATGATGTGTGTGTGACTGAGAAGAATAATGGCCATGATGTGTGTGTGAATGAGAAGAATAATGGCCATGATGTGTGTGTGAATGAGAAGAATAATGGCCATGATGTGTGTGTGAATGAGAAGAATAATGGCCATGATGTGTGTGTGACATGAGAAGAATAATGGCCATGATGTCTGTGTGAATGAGAAGAATAATGGCCATGATGTGTGTGTGACTGAGAAGAATAATGGCCATGATGTGTGTGCGAATGAGAAGAATAATGGCCATGATGTGTGTGTGAATGAGAAGAATAATGGCCATGATGTCTGTGTGAATGAGAAGAATAATGGCCATGATGTGTGTGTGAATGAGAAGAATAATGGCCATGATGTATGTGTGAATGAGAAGAATAATGGCCATGATGTGTGTGTGAATGAGAAGAATAATGGCCATGATGTGTGTGTGAATGAGAAGAATAATGGCCATGATGTGTGTGTGAATGAGAAGAATAATGGCCATGATGTGTGTGTGACATGAGAAGCATAATGGCCATGTGTGTGTGTGAATGAGAAGAATAATGGCCATGATGTGTGTGTGAATGAGAAGAATAATGGCCATGATGTGTGTGTGACATGAGAAGAATAATGGCCATGATGTGTGTGTGAATGAGAAGAATAATGGCCATGATGTGTGTGTGACATGAGAAGAATAATGGCCATGATGTGTGTGTGAATGAGAAGAATAATGGCCATGATGTGTGTGTGACATGAGAAGAATAATGGCCATGATGTGTGTGTGACATGAGAAGAATAATGGCCATGATGTGTGTGTGAATGAGAAGAATAATGGCCATGATGTGTGTGTGACATGAGAAGAATAATGGCCAAGATGTGTGTGTGAATGAGAAGAATAATGGCCATTATGTGTGTGTGAATGAGAAGAATAATGGCCATGATGTGTGTGTGACATGGGAAGAATAATGGCCATGATGTGTGTGTGAATGAGAAGAATAATGGCCATGATGTGTGTGTGACATGAGAAGAATAATGGCCATGATGTGTGTGTGAATGAGAAGAATAATGGCCATGATGTGTGTGTGAATTAGAAGAATAATGGCCATGATGTGTGTGTTAATGAGAAGAATAATGGCCATGATGTGTGTGCGTGAATGAGAAGAATAATGGCCATGATGTGTGTGTGAATGAGAAGAATAATGGCCATGATGTGTGTGTGACATGAGAAGAATAATGGCCATGATGTGTGTGTGAATGAGAAGAATAATGGCCGTGATGTGTGTGTGAATGAGAAGAATAATGGCCAAGATGTGTGTGTGACATGAGAAGAATAATGGCCATGATGTGTGTGTGAATGAGAAGAGTCTGGGGGCAGGCGATTACGCCGCCGTGCTTCGCCGCTTCCGCCGGGGATTATGGCGAGTGACTAGAATTAAGGCGGCTTCAATCCTCACGGCCCCATGGCTAATTGAAACAAGTGCGCCGAGACCCCCGCTTAAGGGATGAAGTAGGGGACGGGTGGGGGGGGGGGGGGGGCGCCAATGTGTCTTGTTCAGCGCACAAAATACATCAAAGTGTTTTACATACAAACATTACATACAACAATATACTTTAGAGTAGTCAGTGGACAGCTTGTATAGACGTACAGATTTGTGTTCCACTGAAAAAAGTAGCCTACAAACAGTTAGCATCGAGGGGCTAAGAATGTTTGGGTCGGACAGGAGCAGCACTCTCACTGGTAGATCCCCAGGCGGTGGTGTTTGCAACAACAACAACTGCTGCAACAATGGGAAGATAGTCTCATGTCACTGCTCTCCCGATGTACAACTTTTAACTATAAAATGCAGGCCATTTTATTTATCCCGAGAATTCAGTGCTGTGATCTTCCTCCCAGTGCAAACCTCAACGTCACCTTGAATGCTTTGTACTGCTCTGTCAATGGACTGCAATCTACGCATCCAGAGGGAGTTTTCATCCTGCCAGGGGACTTTAATCAAGCTAACATGAAAACTGTGTTCCCCCATTTCCATCAATATGTGAATTTTGCAACCAGGGCTGGAAGCAAGTTAGACATGGTGTACAGTAACATCAGACACGCATTCAAGGCTGCGCAGACCATCTCTCTGTGATGCTAATTCCTGCATACAAGATCAATCCCGGGCTGGGGATCTTTCTGTGTGGAGTTTGCATGTTCTCCCCGTGACTGCAGGGGTTCCCTCCGGGTACTCCGGCTTCCTCCCACCTCCAAAGACATGCACCTGGGGATAGGTTGATTGGCAACACTAAATTGTCCCTAGTGTGTGAATGTGAGTGTGAATGTTGTCTGTCTATCTGTGTTGGCCCTGCGATGAAGTGGCGACTTGTCCAGAGTGTACACCACCTTCCGCCCGAATGTAGCTGAGATAGGCTCTAGCATCCCCCGCGACCCCGAAAGAAACAAGCGGTAGAAAATGGATGGATGGAAGCCCCTGCTGATCAGGAAGCAAGCTACAGTGAAGCAGGTGAGGACCTGGCCAGAGGGAGCAATGGAAGCATTACAAGACTGCTCCGAAAGCACAGACTAGGAAATCAAGGCAACCGCCACCAAAAATCATCACACATGTGGAGGAGTATGCAGAGTCTGTGTCCGCATACATTCAGAAGTGCATGGAAGATGTCAGTGTGATCAAGAACATCCCCACAAGGGCCAACGAGAAACCCTGGATGAACAGTGAGGTACGTGCAATGCTGAAGGCTCGGAACAAGGCTTTTAAATCTGGTGACATGGTGGCACTTTTAAAACAGCCAGTGCTAACCTGAACCGTGCCATTAAGGTTGCAAAGCGTGCTCACAGTCAGAAAGTGCAGGACTTCTTCGACAACCCCACAAACTCTAGATGAATGTGGCAGGGCATACATGTCATCACAGATTATAAAGCCACCCCCCGTCCCTGTGACAACAGCATCAGCTTTCTGAACGACCTCAACAACCACTTTGCGAGGTTTGAGGCACTTAACACCACTTAAATCCATCCCTCGCCCTGATGAGCAGCCGCTCAACCTGGACACAGCGGATGTCCGGAGAACCCTGAGCAGAGTGAACCCCCGGAAAGCAGCGGGACCTGATGACATTCCGGACAAGGTGCTTAAGGGATGTGCAGACCAGCTGGCTGGGGTTCTCACAGACATCTTCAACATCTCGCTGACCCAGGCTGTGGTACCATCATGTTTTAAGACGGCCACAATCATTCCAGTACCTAAAAAACCCACAATCTCCTCCCTCAATGATTATCGCCCCTTTGCACTCACCCCCATCATAATGAAGTGCTTGAAGAGGCTGGTAAAGGAATACTTTGTCTCCAGACTTCCCTCCACATTCGACCCATACCAGTTTGCTTATCGCCCTAACCACTCCACAGAGGACGCCATCTCCTCTGCACTCCACCTGAGCTTAGAACATCTGGAAGGAAAGGACACACATGTGTGGATGTTGTTTCTGAACTTCAGCTCAGCATTCAACACCATCATCCCACAACACTTGGTGAGCAAACTGGCCCCCTTGGATTCAGTACCCCCCTATGCAACTGGCTGCTTGACTTCCTCACAGACAGACCCCAGTCTGTGAGAGTGGGCAACAACACCTCCAGTGCCATCTCCCTGAGCACCGGCTCCCCCCAGGGCTGCGTCCTCAGTCCGCTGCTGTTCACGTTGATGACCCATGACTGCTGCGCCAGGTCCACTACTAACCACATTGTGAAGTACACGACAGTAGTGGGCCTCATCCGTGACAACAACCACATGGACTACAGGGAGGAGGTGAAACATCTGGTTGACTGGTGCAGAACCAACAACCTGGTCCTGAATGTCGACAAGACCAAGGAGATCATCGTCCACTTCAGGAGTGGTGTATTATGTACCACATAATACACCACATTATGTTGATGTACCACATGATGTACCACATAATACACCACATTATGTACCACATGATTGATGTATCACATGATGTACCACGTAATACACCACATAATACACCACATAATACACCACATTATGTACCACATAATACACCACATGATACACCACATGATGTACCACATGATGTACCACATAATACACCACATGATGTACCACATTATCATTACATGATGCACCACATAATATACACCACATGATGTACCACATTATCATTACATGATGCACCACATAATACACCACAATATGTACCACGTTATGTACCACATGATGTACCAAATTATGTACCACATGATATACCACATGATATACCACATGATGTACCACATAATACACCACATGATGTAACACATATTACACCCCATAATACACCACATGATGTACTGCATAAAACACCACATTATGTACCCATAATACACCAAATTATGTACTATATTATGAACCACACAATACACAACATAATACACCACATAAAACACCACATGATTTACCACATATGTACCACATAATACCCCACATTATGTGTCACATTATTTACCACATAATACACCACATTATGTACCACATTATGTACCCAATAATACACCACATAATACACCACAATATTTAGCACGTTATGTACCACATAATACACCCCATAATACACCACATGATACACCACATGATGAAAAGCATTATGTACTACATGATATACCACATAATACACCACATGATGTACCACATGATGTACCACATAATACACCACATGATGTACCACATAATACACCCCATAATACACCACATAATACACCACATGATGTACCACAAAATACACCACATTATATACCAAATAATACAACACATTAGGTAGCACATAATACACCACATAAAACACCACATGATGTACCACAATATGTACCACATGATGTACCACAATATGTACCACATAATACACCACATGATGTACCACATAATACACCACATTATGTACTACATTATGTACCCCATAATACACTACATGATGTACCCCATAATACACCACATGATGTACCACATAATACACCACATTATGTATAACAATACACCACATTATGTACCCCATAATACACCACATTATGTACCACATAATACACCAAATTATGTATCACATTATACACCACATTATGTACCACATAATACACCACATTATGTACCCCATAATACACCATATTATGTACTACATAATACACCACATTATGTACCACATAATACACCACATTATGTACCATATAATACACCACATTATGTATCACATAATACACCACATTATGTACCACATAATACACCACATTATGTACCACATAATACACCACATTATGTACCACATACACCACATTATGTACCCCATAATTCACCACATTATGTACCCCATAATACACCACATTATGTATCACATAATACACCACATTATGTATCACATAATACACCACATTATGTACCCCATAATACACCACATTATGTACCCCATAATACACCACATTATGTATCACATAATACACCACATTATGTATCACATAATACACCACATTATGTACCACATAATACACCACATTATGTACCACATAATACACCACATTATGTATCACATAGTACACCACATTATGTACCACATAATACACCACATTATGTACCACATTATGTACCACATAATACACCATTTTATGTACCACATTATGTACCACATAAAACACCACATGATGTATCACATATTACACCAAATTATGTACCACATAATGTACCACATGATGTAACACATAATACACCACATTATGTACCACATAATACACCACATTATGTATCATATAATACACCACATTATGTACCACATGATGTACCACATAATACACCACATTATGTACCACATTATGTATTATGTACATTATGTATGTGGGCTCTGTACCGAGGATGTCGTTGTGGCTTGTACAGCCCTTTGAGACACTTGTGATTTAGGGCTGTATAAATAAACATTGATTGATTGATTGATTGATGTACCACATAATACACAACATTATGTACCCCATAATACACCACATTATGTACCACATAATGCACCACATTATGTATCACATAATACACCAAATTATGTACCACATAATACACCACATTATGTACCACATAATACACCACATTATGTACCACATTATGTACCACATAATACACCACATTATGTACCCCATAATACACCACATGATGTACCACATAATACACCACATTATGTATCATATAATACACCACATTATGTACCACGTGATGTACCACATAATACACTACATTATGTACCACATGATGTACCACATAATACACCACATTATGCATCACATAATACGCCACATTATGTATCACATAATACACCACATTATGCACCCCATAATACACCACATTATGTACCACATAATACACCACATTATGTACCACATGATGCACCACACAATACACTACATTATGTACCACATAATACACCACATTATGTACCCCATAATACACCACATTATGTACCACATAATACACCAAATTATGTAACACATAATACAACACATTATGTATCACATAATACACCACAGTATGTACCCCATAATACACCACATTATGTACCACATAATACACCACATTATGTATCATATAATACACCACATTATGTACCACATGATGTACCACATAATACACTACATTATGTACCACATGATGTACCACATAATACACCACATTATGTATCACATAATACACCACATTATGTACCACATGATGTACCACATGATGTACCACATAATACACCACATTATGTACCACATGATGTACCACATAATACACCACATTATGTATCACATAATACACCACATGATGTACCACATGATATACCACATAATACACCACATTATGTACCACATAATACACCACATTATGTATTACATAATACACCACATTATGTACCACATAATACACCACATTATGTATCACATAATACACCACATTATGTACCACATAATACACCACATTATGTACCACATTATGTACCACATAATACATCACATTATGTACCCCATAATACACCACATGATGTACCACATAATACACCACATTATGTATCATATAATACACAACATTATGTACCACATGATGTACCACATAATACACCACATTATGTACCACATGATGTACCACATAATTCACTACATTATATACCCCATAATACACCACATTATGTACCACATAATACATTACATTATGTATCACATAATACACCAAATTATGTACCACATAATACAACACATTATGTACCACATAATACACCACATTATGTACCCCATAATACACCACATTATGTACCACATAATACACCACATTATAATAAATAAATGATAAATGGGTTGTACTTGTATAGCGCTTTTCTACCTTCAAGGTACTCAAAGCGCTTTGACACTATTTCCACATTTACACACTGATGGCGGGAGCTGCCATGCAAGGCGCTAACCAGCAGCCATCAGAGGCAAAGGGTGAAGTGTCTTGCCCAAGGACACAACGGACGTGACTAGGAAGGTAGAAGGTGGGAATTGAACCCCAGTAACCAGCAACACTCCGATTGCTGGCACAGCCACTCTACCAACTTCGCCACGCCGCCCTCATCATATACTACACCAAATTATGTACCACATGATGTACCACATAATACACTACATTATGTACCACATGATGTACCACATAATACACCACATTATGTATCATATAATACACCACATTATGTACCACGTGATGTACCACATAATACACTACATTATGTACCACATGATGTACCACATAATACACCACATTATGTATCACATAATACACCACATTATGTATCACATAATACACCACATTATGTACCACATAATACACCGCATTATGTATCATATACTACACCACATTATGTACCACATGATGTACCACATAATACACCACATTATGTACCACATTATGTACCACATAATACACCACATTATATACCCCATAATACACCGCATTATGTACCACATAATACACTACATTATGTATCACATAATACACCAAATTATGTACCACATAATACAACACATTATGTACCACATAATACACCACATTATGTACCACATTATGTACCACATAATACACCACATTATGTACCCCATAATACACCACATTATGTACCACATAATACACCACCTTATGTATCATATACTACACCACATTATGTACCACATGATGTTCCACATAATACACCACATTATGTACCTCATGATGTACCACATAATACACCACATTATGTGTCACATAATACACCACATTATGTACCACCTAATACACCACAAGATGTACCACATAATACACCACATTATGTATCATATAATACACCACATTATGTACCACATAATACACCACATTATGTACCACATAATACACCACATTATGTATCACATAATACACCACATTATGTACCACATAATACACCACATTATGTACCAAATAATACACCACATTATGTACCACATAATACACCACATAATACACCACATTATGTACCACATAATACACCACATTATGTATCACATAATACACCACATTATGTACCACATAATACACCACATTATGTACCACGTAATACACCACATTATGTACCACATAATACACCACATAATACACCACATTATGTACCACATAATACACCACATTATGTACCACATAATACACCACATTATTTATCACATAATACACCACATTATGTACCACATAATACACCACAGTATGTACCACATAATACACCACATTATGTATCACATAATACACCACATTATGTACCACATGATGTACCACATAATACACCACATTATGTACCACATAATACACCACATTATGTACCACATAATACACCACATTATGTACCACATAATACACCACATTATGTATCACATAATACACCACATTATGTACCACATAATACACCACATTAGGTACCACATGATGTACCACATAATACACCACATTATGTACCACATGAAGTACCACATAATACACCACATTATGTATCACATAATACACCACATGATGTACCACATGATATACCACATAATACACCACATTATGTACCACATAATACACCACATTATGTATCACATAATACACCACATTATGTACCACATAATACACCACATTATGTATCACATAAAACACCACATTATGTACCACATAATACACCACATTATGTACCCCATAATACACCACATGATGTACCACATAATACACCACATTATGTATCATATAATACACCACATTATGTACCACATTATGTACCACAAAATACACCAAATTATATACCCCATAATACACCGCATTATGTACCACATAATACACTACATTATGTATCACATAATACACCAAATTATGTACCACATAATACAACACATTATGTACCACATAATACACCACATTATGTACCACATTATGTACCACATAATACACCACATTATGTACCCCATAATACACCACATTATGTACCACATAATACACCACATTATGTATCATATACTACACCACATTATGTACCACATGATGTACCACATAATACACTACATTATGTACCACATGATGTACCACATAATACACCACATTATGTATCACATAATACACCATATTATGTATCACATAATACACCACATGATGTACCACATGATGTTCCACATAATACACCACATTATGTACCACATGATGTACCACATAATACACCACATTATGTGTCACATAATACACCACATTGTGTACCACATAATACGCCACATGATGTACCACATAATACACCACATTATGTACCACATAATACACCACATTATGTACCATATAATACACCACATTATGTACCACATAATAGACCACATTATGTATCACATAATACACCACATAATGTACCACACAATACACCACATGATGTACCACATAATACACCACATTATGTATCACATAATACACCACATTATGTACCACATAATACACCACATTATGTACCACATAATACACCACATTATGTACCACATAATACACCACATAATACACCACATTATGTACCACATAATACACCACATTATGTATCACATAATACACCACATTATGTACCACATAGTACACCACATTATGTACCACATAATACACCACATTATGTACCACATAATACACCACATAATACACCACATTATGTACCACATAATACACCACATTATGTACCACATAATACACCACATTATTTATCACATAATACACCACATTATGTACCACATAATACACCACATGATGTACCACATAATACACCACATTATGTATCACATAATACACCACATTATGTACCACATTATGTACCACATAATACACCACATTATGTACCACATAATACACCACATTATGTATCACATAATACACCACATTATGTACCACATTATGTACCACATAATACACCACATTATGTACCACATAATACACCACATTATGTACCACATAATACACCACATTATTTATCACATAATACACCACATTATGTACCACATAATACACCACATGATGTACCACATAATACACCACATGATGTATCACATAATACACCACATTATGTACCACATAATACACCACATTATGTACCACATAATACACCACATTATGTATCACATAATACACCACATTATGTACCACATAATACACCACATTATGTACCACATAATACACCACATTATGTATCACATAATACACCACATTATGTACCACATAATACACCACATTATGTATCACATAATACACCACATTATGTACCACATAATACACCACATTATGTACCACATAATACACCACATTATGTATCACATAATACACCACATTATGTACCACATCATACACCACATTATGTATCACATAATACACCACATTATGTACCACATAATACACCACATTATGTATCACATAATACACCACATTATGTACCACATGATGTACCACATAATACACCACATTATGTGTCACATAATACACCACATTATGTACCACATAATACGCCACATGATGTACCACATAATACACCACATTATGTACCACATAATACACCACATTATGTACCATATAATACACCACATTATGTACCACATAATAGACCACATTATGTATCACATAATACACCACATAATGTACCACACAATACACCACATGATGTACCAGATAATACACCACATTATGTATCACATAATACACCACATTATGTACCACATAATACACCACATTATGTACCACATAATACACCAAATTATGTACCACATAATACACCACATAATACACCACATTATGTACCACATAATACACCACATTATGTATCACATAATACACCACATTATGTACCACATAATACACCACATTATGTACCACATAATACACCACATTATGTACCACATAATACACCACATAATACACCACATTATGTACCACATAATACACCACATTATGTACCACATAATACACCACATTATTTATCACATAATACACCACATTATGTACCACATAATACACCACATGATGTACCACATAATACACCACATTATGTATCACATAATACACCACATTATGTACCACATTATGTACCACATAATACACCACATTATGTACCACATAATACACCACATTATTTATCACATAATACACCACATTATGTACCACATAATACACCACATGATGTACCACATAATACACCACATGATGTATCACATAATACACCACATTATGTACCACATAATACACCACATTATGTACCACATAATACACCACATTATGTATCACATAATACACCACATTATGTACCACATAATACACCACATTATGTACCACATAATACACCACATTATGTATCACATAATACACCACATTATGTACCACATAATACACCACATTATGTATCACATAATACACCACATTATGTACCACATAATACACCACATTATGTACCACATAATACACCACATTATGTATCACATAATACACCACATTATGTACCACATCATACACCACATTATGTATCACATAATACACCACATTATGTACCACATAATACACCACATTATGTATCACATAATACACCACATTATGTACCACATAATACACCACATTATGTACCACATAATACACCACATTATGTATCACATAATACACCACATTATGTACCACATAATACACCACATTATGTTTCACATAATACACCACATTATGTACCACATAATACACCACATTATGTACCCCATAATACACCACATTATGTACCACATAATACACCAAATTATGTAACATATAATACAACACATTATGTATCACATAATACACCACAGTATGTACCCCATAATACACCACATTATGTACCACATAATACACCACATTATGTATCATATAATACACCACATTATGTACCACATGATGTACCACATAATACACTACATTATGTACCACATGTTGTACCACATAATACACCACATTATGTACCACATGATGTACCACATAATACACCACATTATGTATCACATAATACACCACATGATGTACCACATGATATACCACATAATACACCACATTATGTACCACATAATACACCACATTATGTATCACATAATACACCACATTATGTACCACATAATACACCACATTATGTATCACATAAAACACCACATTATGTACCACATAATACACCACATTATGTATCACATAAAACACCACATTATGTACCACATAATACATCACATTATGTACCCCATAATACACCACATGATGTACCACATAATACACCACATTATGTATTATATAATACACCACATTATGTACCACATGATGTACCACATAATACACCACATTATGTAACACATTATGTACCACATAATACACCACATTATATACCCCATAATACACCGCATTATGTACCACATAATACACTACATTATGTATCATATAATACACCAAATTATGTACCACATAATACAACACATTATGTACCACATAATACACCACATTATGTACCACATTATGTACCACATAATACACCACATTATGTACCCCATAATACACCACATTATGTACCACATAATACACCACATTATGTATCATATACTACACCACATTATGTACCACATGATGTACCACATAATACATTACATTATGTACCACATGATGTACCACATAATACACCACATTATGTATCACATAATACACCACATTATGTATCACATAATACACCACATGATGTACCACATGATGTTCCACATAATAGACCACATTATGTACCACATGATGTACCACATAATACACCACATTATGTATCACATAATACACCACATTATGTACCACATAATACACCACTTGATGTACCACATAATACACCACATTATGTACCACATAATACACCACATTATGTACCATATAATACACCACATTATGTACCACATAATACACCACATTATGTACCACATAATACACCACATTATGTATCACATAATACACCACATTATGTACCACATAATACACCACATGATGTACCACATAATACACCACATTATGTATCACATAATACACCACATTATGTACCACATAATACACCACATTATGTACCACATAATACACCACATTATGTACCACATAATACACCACATAATACACCACATTATGTACCACATAATACACCACATTATGTACCACATAATACACCACATTATGTACCACATAATACACCACATTATGTACCACATAATACACCACATTATGTACCACATAATACACCACATTATGTATCACATAATACACCACATTATGTACCACATAATACACCACATGATGTACCACATAATACACCACATGATGTACCACATAATACACCACATTATGTACCACATAATACACCACATTATGTACCACATAATACACCACATTATGTACCACATAATACACCACATTATGTATCACATAATACACCACATTATGTACCACATAATACACTACATTATGTACCACATAATACACCACATTATGTATCACATAATACACCACATTATGTACCACATAATACACCACATTATGTATCACATAATACACCACATTATGTACCACATAATACACCACATTGTGTACCACATAATACAACACATTATGTATCACATAGTACACCACATTATGTACCACACAATACACCACATTATGTACCACATAATACACCACATTATGTATCACATAATACACCACATTATGTACCACATAATACACCACATTATGTATCACATAATACACCACATTATGTATCACATAATACACCACATTATGTACCACATAATACACCACATTATGTATCACATAATACACCACATTATGTACCACATAATACACCACATTATGTTTCACATAATACACCACATTATGTACCACATGATGTACCACATAATACACCACATTATGTATCACATAATACACCACATTATGTATCACATAATACACCACATTATGTACCACATAATACACCACATTATGTATCACATAATACACCACATTATGTACCACATAATACACCACATTATGTTTCACATAATACACCACATTATGTTTCACATAATACACCACATTATGTACCACATGATGTACCACATAATACACCACATTATGTACCACATAATACACCACATTATGTACCACATAATACACCACATTATGTACCACATAATACACCACATTATGTATCACATAATACACCACATTATGTACCACATAATACACCACATTATGTACCACATAATACACCACATTATGTATCACATAATACACCACATTATTTACCACATAATACACCACATTATGTACCACATAATACACCACATTATGTCATCATCATGACGATCCTCCTGGTAGGGGTGTATCCCTTTATGGAGGATGCCTGTGCGTGGCTTAGTTGAACGTGGTGAGACTGCTGCACAGACAGTCACCACACCATCCTTGACAGATCCGGGCGCGGCTGTAGTGGCTGCTGGTGGCAGGAGCTCTGTGCTCTTGTGTCATCCTTTGGTGTTCCCGACGTTTCCCTCTTGTTTACATGTGGTTTGTTTGCCTTTTGCTTGGGGACCCTCTGGGACTGTGTGACAAGGGGTGGCACTTTCCTGACTTCTGTGAACTTCTGGATCTGCCTCCCGGGAGCCTTTTGGCCATGGAGACCAGCTGCTGGGTCTGTGCCACACCAGAGTCCGTTTGGAGAGACGGCTCTGCTCTTTTGATGTCTTTAATGTCCTTTGATGTTTCACCTCTTACACACATGCTTATGTGTGCTTTGGCTATGAGGTTTTTTTTCTCTTGGCCTCAGTCTGGACCCCATCTCCAGGGGTCCAGACTTAGACTGAATTTTTTTTCCTCCCCCCCCTCCCCAGCGTTGACCTGGTTCTCACCTTTTTTGTAAGGGGCGCTGGAAGTTGTCAGACCCGTCAGTGATCCTGTTCTGACTGACTGTAATGTTTGTCTGCTCTTGAATGGGATTGTGTGATCCTGTTCTGTCTCCCTGTAATGTTTGTCTGCTCTTGAATGGGATTGTGCAATCCTGTTCTGTCTCCCTGTAATGTTTGTCTGCTCTTGAATGGGATTGTGCGATCCTGTTCTGTCTCCCTGTAATGTTTGTCTGCTCTTGAATGGGATTGTGCGATCCTGTTCTGTCTCCCTGTAATGTTTGTCTGCTCTTGAATGGGATTGTGCGATCCTGTTCTGTCTCCCTGTAATGTTTGTCTGCTCTTGAATGGGATTGTGTGATCCTGTTCTGTCTCCCTGTAATGTTTGTCTGCTTTTGAATGGGATTGTGCGATCCTGTTCTGTCTCCCTGTAATGTTTGTCTGCTCTTGAATGGGATTGTGCGATCCTGTTCTGTCTCCATGTAATGTTTGTCTGCTCTTGAATGGGATTGTGCGATCCTGTTCTGTCTCCCTGTAATGTTTGTCTGCTCTTGACTGGGATTGTGTGATCCTGTTCTGTCTCCCTGTAATGTTTGTCTGCTCTTGAATGGGATTGTGCGATCCTGTTCTGTCTCCCTGTAATGTTTGTCTGCTCTTGAATGGGATTGTGTGATCCTGTTCTGTCTCCCTGTAATGTTTGTCTGCTCTTGAATGGGATTGTGCGATCCTGTTCTGTCCCCCTGTAATGTTTGTCTGCTCTTGAACGGGATTGTGCGATCATGTTCTGACTCCCTGTAATGTTTGTCTGCTCTTGAACGGGATTGTGCGATCCTGTTCTGTCTCCCTGTAATGTTTGTCTGCTCTTGAACGGGATTGTGCGATCCTGTTCTGTCTCCCTGTAATGTTTGTCCGCTCTTGAACGGGATTGTGCGATCCTGTTCTGTCTCCCTGTAATGTTTGTCCGCTCTTGAACGGGATTGTGCGATCCTGTTCTGTCTCCCTGTAATGTTTGTCCGCTCTTGAACGGGATTGTGTGATCCTGTTCTGTCTCCCTGTAATGTTTGTCTGCTCTTGAATGGGATTGTGTGATCCTGTTCTGTCTCCCTGTATACATACAGGGTATATATATATATATATATATATATATATATATATATATATATATATATATATATATATATATATATATATATATATATATATATATATATATATATATATATGTATATATATTATAGTAAATAAATATATTTTATATATATATGTAATGTATGTGCCCTGCGATGAGGTGACTTGTCCATGGCGTAGGCTCCAGCACCCCCCCCCCCCCCCCCCCCACCCCCGAGAAGGACAAGCGGTAGAAAACGGATGGATGTACATGTACATGTATATTATCAGGGGGCAGTGATGAAGACAATAAAGTACATCAGTGAAGGTGAACACTCACTTTTTGGCCACAAAACGCGTGGAAGCCCACGAGCTGAAGTAAAACACGTACACGCGGACGCGTGCACGCACACACACACACACACGCAGCGCGAGATAAAGAGCGAGTTTTTTTTCTTTTTTTTTTTCTGCCAGCGATTGGACTTGATATCTTCGTCACGCTTTACGCACCACGCGCATCTTCTGCTGCGCACACGCAGGACGGCCGCCCCACGCCGCGGCCATCGAACAGCGAGAGGGGATGCAACAATTGAAGCGTCGTGTCTTTGACTGAAACTCTCCCACGGACCTGCGTGGACCTTACACGCTCGGCGCCGCGCTTTACGAACGCGCCTTCGTCTGCACCGTGGGGGGGTGGTGGGGGGGTGGAGTGGTGCGTGGGGCGTCAATCACGTGGCAACATCCAGCTCGCCTCTTTGCAACGTGATCCCCCCCCCCCCACTCTCACAAAAAAAAAAAAAACACGGGATCCACGGCAGGAAGTTGGAGACTTTCCCGCGCCACTTTGGTCCTCCTCCCCTGCCAAGTGCCTCGATCGGCGAATTCCTCCAGGATACTACCCTTTCACAAAAAGACGCGCCCGGCTTTTATTCTTCAAAGTGGGTCACCTCCTGCGTGGACGCGTGCGGCACACACAGGTGAGTGGGGGACACGCGTGCACGAAAACCCGCAACCAGAACACGGGCGCCGGGGATGAAGGTTTGACAGTTTGGGGACTATTTCTCGCTGCGGAGGAATATTTCAACATAGTGGGGGTGTCGGAGGTAGCAACAGCTGGTGCACATCAGCTGGAGTGACGCAACCTGACCCCCCCCCCCCGGACCCTCCTGTAGCCCTGAAACTAGTTGAATCATGCACTGTGTGCGTGCGTGTGCGTGTGCGTGCGTGCGTGTGCGTGTGTGTGTGTGTGTGTGTGTGTGTGTGTGTGTGTGGGGAGATGCCCACGTTGCAAAAAAAAAAAAAAAAAAAAAAGCTGACAAAATATAAGGAAAAAACAACAATCAGATTTTAGGAAAAAAAATACTAAAAACTAGTTGGCACTAGAAATAATACTTTTATTGTGAAAAACAAACATTTTTCAATTTGCGTATCTTAAATTAAGTGTCATCGGGAATCTTTAAACTAGATTTTAGGGGGAAAAAACAGCTAAAAAACAGTGAAATTATTTGATTTGACTTAGGGACAAGCGGTAGGAAATGGATGGATGGATGGATGGAGTTGGGACTAGAAATAATACTTTTATTCTGAAAAACTAGCATTTTTCAACGTTCTTAAATGAAGTGTCATCGGGATGTTGCAGAATCTTTAAACTAGATTTTAGGAAAAAATACTACAAACTAGTGAAATGATTTAATTTGACTTGATAGAGTTGGGACTAGAAATAATGCTTTTATTCTGAAAAACAAGCATTTTTCAACGTGTAGTTTTTAAATGAAGTATCATCGGGATGTTGCAGAATCTTTAAACTAGATTTGAGGAAAAAAATACTAAAACCTAGTGAAATGATTTGATTTGACTTGATAGAGTTGGGACTAGGAATAATACTTTTATTCTGAAAAAACAAGCATTTTTCAATTTGCGTATCTTAAATGAAGTGTAATCGGGAATCTTTAAACTAGATTTTAGGAAAAAAAACTAAAAACCAGTGAAATGATTTGATTTGACTTGATAAGACATCCTGAGTTGGGACTAGAAATAATACTTTTATTTTGAAAATAAGCATTTTTCAATGTAGTATCACTGGGATGTTGCAAAATCTTTAAACTAGATTTTAAGAAAAAATACTGAAAATTAGTGAAATTATTTGATTTGACTTGATAGAGTTGGGACAAGAAATAATGCTTTTATTTTGAAAAAAACAAACAATTTTTCAACATAGTATCATCGGGATGTTGCAGAATCTTAAAACTAAATTTTAAGAAAAAATACTGAAAACTAGTAAATTCTTTGATTTGACTTGATAGAATTGGGACTAGAAATAATGCTTTTATTTTGAATTTATTTATTTTTTCAACATAGTATCAGAACATTGCAGAATCTTTAAACTAAATTTTAAGAAAAAATACTGAAAACCAGTAAATTCTTTGATTTGACTTGATAGAGTTGGGACTAGAAATAATACTTTTATTTGGAAAAACAAGCATTTTTCAATTTGCGTATCTTAAATTAAGTGTCATCTGGGAATCTTTAAACTAGATTTTAGGAGAGAGAAAAACTAAAAACGAGTGAGATGATTTGATTTGACTTGACATCCTGAGTTGCGACTAGAAATAATACTTTTATTTTGAAAAGAAGCATTTTTCTACGTAGTATCATCAGGATGTTGCAGAATCTTTAAAATACATTTTAGGCAAAAAAATTTGAGAACTATTACATTTTTTGATTTGACTTGATAGAGTTGGGACTGGAAATACTACTTTTATTCTGAAAAACAAGCATTTTTCAATTTGCATATCTTAAATTAAGTGTCATCAGGAATCTTTAAACTAGATTTTAGGAGAAAAAAATACTAAAAACGAGCGAAATTATTTGATTTGACTTGATAAGACATCCTGAGTTGGGACTAGAAATACTACTTTTACTCTGAAAAACAAGCATTTTTCAATTAGCGTATCTTAAATTAAGTGTCATCGGGAATCTTTAAACTAGATTTTAGGAGAGAAAAAAAACTAAAAACCAGTGAAATGATTTGATTTGATTGGTTAAGACATCCTGAGTTGGGACTAGAAATAATACTTTTATTTTGAAAAGAAGCATTTTTCAACGTAGTATCATCAGGATGTTGCAGAATCTTTAAAATAGATTTTAGGAAGAAAAAAAATTGAGAACTATTAAATTTTTTGATTTGACTTGATAGAGTTGGGACTGGAAATACTACTTTTATTCTGAAAAACAAGCATTTTTCAATTTGCGTTTCTTAAATTAAGTGTCATCGGGAATCTTTAAACTAGATTTTAGGGGAAAAAACAGCTAAAAAACAGTGAAATGATTTGATTTGACTTAGGGACAAACGGTAGGAAATGGATGGATTAATGGATGGAGTTGGGACTAGAAATAATACTTTTATTCTGAAAAACTAGCATTTTTCAACGTTCTTAAATGAAGTGTCATCGGGATGTTGCAGAACCTTTAAACTAGATTTTAGGAAAAAAGACTACAAACTAGTGAAATGATTTAATTTGACTTGATAGAGTTGGGACTAGAAATAATGCTTTTATTCTGAAAAACAAGCATTTTTCTACGTGTAGTTTTTAATTGAAGTATCATCGGGATGTTGTAGAATCTTTAAACTAGATTTTAGGAAAAAACACTAAAAACGAGTGAAATTATTTGATTTGACTTGATAGAGTTGGGACTACAAATAATAGTTTTATTCTGAAAAACCAGCATTTTTCAACGTGAGGTTCTTCAATGAAGTATCATTGGGATGTTGCAGAATCTTTAAACTAGATAATAGGAAACAATATTAAAAACTAGTGAAATTATTTAATTTGACTTGATAGAGTTGGGACTAGAAATAATGCTTTTATTCTGAAAAACAAGAATTTTTCAAAGTGTAGTTTTTAAATGAAGTATCGTCGGGATGTTGCAGAATCTTTAAACTAGATTATACGAAAAAATACTAAAAACGAGTGAAATTATTTGATTTGACTTGATAAGACATCATGAGTTGGGACTAGAAATAATACTTTTATTTTGAAAAACAAACGTTTTTCAACATTCTTAAATTAAGTTTCATTGGGATGTTGTAGAATCTTTAAACTAGATTTGAGGAAAATAGACTAAAAACCAGTACAATTATTTGATTTGACTTGACAAGACATCCTGAGTTGGGACTAGAAATAATACTTTTATTTTGAAAATAAACCTTTTTTAACGTAGTATCATCAGGATGTTGCAGAATCTTTAAACTAGATTTTAAGAAAAAATACTGAAAACTGGTACATTTTTTTTTTTTTGACTTGATAGAGTTGGGACTAGAAATACTACTTTTATTCTGAAAAGCAAGCATTTTTCAATTTGCGGATCTTAAATTAAGTGTTATCGGGAATCTTTAAACTAGATTTTAGGAGAGAGAAAAAACTAAAAACCAGTGAAATGATTTGATTTGATTTGTTAAGACATCCTGAGTTGCGACTAGAAATAATACTTTTATTTTGAAAAGAAGCATTTTTCTACATAGTATCATCAGGATGTTGCAGAATCTTTAAAATAGATTTTAGGCAAAACATTTTTGAGAACTATTACATTTTTTGATTTGACTTGATAGAGTTGGGACTGGAAATACTACTTTTATTCTGAAAAACAAGCATTTTTCAATTTGCATATATTAAATTAAGTGTCATCAGGAATCTTTAAACTAGATTTTAGGAGAAAAAAATACTAAAAACGAGCGAAATTATTTGATTTGACTTGATAAGACATCCTGAGTTGGGACTAGAAATACTACTTTTACTCTGAAAAACAAGCATTTTTCAATTAGCGTATCTTAAATTAAGTGTCATCGGGAATCTTTAAACTAGATTTTAGGAGAGAAAAAAAACTAAAAACCAGTGAAATGATTTGATTTGATTTGTTAAGACATCCTGAGTTGGGACTAGAAATAATACTTTTATTTTGAAAAGAAGCATTTTTCAACATAGTATCATCAGGATGTTGCAGAATCTTTAAAATAGATTTTAGGAAAAAAAAAATTGAGAACTATTACATTTTTTGATTTGACTTGATAGAGTTGGGACTGGAAATACTACTTTTATTCTGAAAAACAAGCATTTTTCAATTTGCGTATCTTAAATTAAGTGTCATCGGGAATCTTTAAACTAGATTTTAGGGGAAAAAACAGCTAAAAAACAGTGAAATGATTTGATTTGACTTAGGGACAAACGGTAGGAAATGGATGGATTAATGGATGGAGTTGGGACTAGAAATAATACTTTTATTCTGAAAAACTAGCATTTTTCAACGTTCTTAAATAAAGTGTCATCGGGATGTTGCAGAATCTTTAAACTAGATTTTAGGAAAAAAGACTACAAACTAGTGAAATGATTTAATTTGACTTGATAGAGTTGGGACTAGAAATAATGCTTTTATTCTGAAAAACAAGCATTTTTCTACGTGCAGTTTTTAATTGAAGTATCATCGGGATGTTGTAGAATCTTTAAACTAGATTTTAGGAAAAAACACTAAAAACGAGTGAAATTATTTGATTTGACTTGATAGAGTTGGGACTACAAATAATAGTTTTATTCTGAAAAACCAGCATTTTTCAACGTGAGGTTCTTCAATGAAGTATCATTGGGATGTTGCAGAATCTTTAAACTAGATAATAGGAAACAATATTAAAAACTAGTGAAATGATTTAATTTGACTTGATAGAGTTGGGACTAGAAATAATGCTTTTATTCTGAAAAACAATAATTTTTCAAAGTGTAGTTTTTAAATGAAGTATCGTCGGGATGTTGCAGAATCTTTAAACTAGATTATACGAAAAAATACTAAAAACGAGTGAAATTATTTGATTTGACTTGATAAGACATCATGAGTTGGGACTAGAAATAATACTTTTATTTTGAAAAACAAGCGTTTTTCAACATTCTTAAATTAAGTTTCATTGGGATGTTGTAGAATCTTTAAACTAGATTTGAGGAAAATAGACTAAAAACCAGTACAATTATTTGATTTGACTTGACAAGACATCCTGAGTTGGGACTAGAAATAATACTTTTATTTTGAAAAGAAACCTTTTTTAACGTAGTATCATCAGGATGTTGCAGAATCTTTAAACTAGATTTTAAGAAAAAATACTGAAAACTGGTACATTTTTTTTTTGACTTGATAGAGTTGGGACTAGAAATACTACTTTTATTCTGAAAAGCAAGCATTTTTCAATTTGCGGATCTTAAATTAAGTGTCATCGGGAATCTTTAAACTAGATTTTAGCAGAGAGAAAAAACTAAAAACCAGTGAAATGATTTGATTTGATTTGTTAAGACATCCTGAGTTGGGACTAGAAATAATACTTTTATTTTGAAAAGAAGCATTTTTCAACGTAGTATCATCAGGATGTTGCAGAATCTTTAAAATAGATTTTAGGCAAAAAAAAATTGCGAACTATTATATTTTTTGATTTGACTTGATAGAGTTGGGACTAGAAATAATACTTTTATTCTGAAAAACAAGTATTTTTCATATTGCGTATCTTACATCAAGTGTCATCGGGAATCTTTAAACTAGATTTTAGGGGGAAAAAACAGCTAAAAAACAGTGAAATTATTTGATTTGACTTAGGGACAAGCGGTAGGAAATGGATGGATGGATGGATGGAGTTGGGACTAGAAATACTACTTTTATTCTGGAAAACTAGCATTTTTCAACGTTCTTAAATGAAGTTTCATCGGGATGTTGTAGAATTTTTAAACTAGATTTGAGGAAAAAAATACTAAAAACTAGTGAAATGATTTGATTTGACTTGATATAGTTGGGACTAGAAATAATACTTTTATTCTGAAAAACAAGCCTTTTTCAATTTGCGTATATTAAATTAAGTGTCATCGGGAATCTTTAAACTAGATTATAGGAAAAAACACTAAAATCTAGTGAAATGATTTGATATGACTTGATAGAGTTGGGACTAGAAATAATACTTTTATTTTGAAAATAAGCATTTTTCAACGTATTATCATCAGGATGTTGCAGAATCTTTAAACTAGAGTTTAAGAAAAAATACTGAAAACTAGTAAATTTTTTGATTTGACTTGATAGAGTTGGGACTAGTAATAATACTTTTATTCTGAAAAACAATCATTTTTAAATTTGTGTATCTTAAATTAAGTGTCATTGGGAATCTTAAACTAGATTTTAGGAAAAAAGACTAAAAACTAGTGACATTTTTAATTTGACTTGATAAGACATCCCGAGTTGGGACTAGAAATAATACTTTTATTTTGAAAAGAAGCATTTTTCAACATACTATCATCGGGATGTTGCAGAATCTTTAAACTAGATTTTTAGGTAAAAATACTAAAAACTAGTGAAATTATTTGATTTGACTTGATAGAGTTGGGACTACAAATAATAGTTTTATTCTGAAAAACCAGCATTTTTCAACGTGAGGTTCTTCAATGAAGTATCATTGGGATGTTGCAGAATATTTAAACTAGATAATAGGAAACAATATTAAAAACTAGTGAAATGATTTGATTTGACTTGATAGAGTTGGGACTACAAATAATACTTTTATTCTGAAAAACAAACATCTTTCAACGTGTAGTTTTTAAATGAAGTACCAGCGGGATGTTTTAGAGTCTTTCAACTAGATTTTAGGGAAAACGACTAAAAACGAGTGAAATTATTTAATTTGACTTGATAAGATATCCTGAGTTGGGATTAGAAATAACACTTTTATTTCGAAAAACAAGCATTTTTCAACGTTCTTAAATGAAGTACCATCGGGATGTTGCAGAATCTTTAAACTAGATTTTAGGGAAAAAAGACTACAAACTAGTGAAATTATTTGATTTGACTTGATAAGACATCCCGAGTTGGGACTAGAAATTACACTTTTATTTTGAAAATGAGCATTTTTCAAAGTAGTATCAACGGGATGTTGCAGAATCTTTAAACTGGATTTTAGGGAAAAAAGACTAAAAACAAGTGAAATGTTTTAATTTGACTTGATAAGACATCCTGAGTTGGGACTAGAAATAATACTTTTATCCTGAAAAAACGAACATTTTTCAATGTTCGGTTCTTAAATCAAGCATCATCGGAATGATTCAGAATCTTTTAAACTATGTGGGGAAAACCTACAAGCCCCTACTTTTTCCCTACACTTTAAAACCTGCGGCTTATAAAACGGTGCAAGCTAATTTATGGATTTTTTTTTCCGGAATGTAAATTTTTTTTTCTTCTTCAAAATAACAAGCAAAGGCACTGAAAAGGTGTGCGGCTTATTGTGCTACGGTGCCACCTTTCAACCGGAAGTACAAGTGCCGTCCCGTCTTCTAGCCGTCCATAGCGTAACTAGCCGTATAGATTCTTCATTCATCGCTCCATTTTTACAATATACCTAAAACATTTCTTACCTACTACCATGTGTGATGTATGTAGGAGTGTTTTCATGCATATTTGTACGTCCTATCGTAATGTAACCAAGCTAGCGTTGTTAGCATTGGCTAATATGCTATCAGGTTTATTATTATTAACTTACAATGACATTATTTTTGTTTTGTTCCACTTTCACAAATTCCTCAGTAAATTCGCCAAAACCTCACCGCGTAGTTATTGAGTCTGTTTAGCTGATTGGAGAGCTAATGACCATGACTTCTGTTTTGTTTGATCAGCTGTTTTACTGCCTTGTCACAAAACAATGAAGGTATGTAAATAAGCATTTACAAATTATTATTATTGTTCACATCTGCGGCTTATAGTCAGGTGTGGCTAGTATACGGAAAAATATATTCTTTGTCAAATTTTGTGGGTGTGGCTTATATCTACAGTGCGGAAAAAAAACGGTATCTTATCTGAATAGTTAATTTCTCAATTTTAACATTTTTAAACTAAAGTGGACAAAATATAATTATTCCTGCTAAACCTAAATGATTAAGTGAAGTCAATGACTAAAAAATGAGTAAATAGCTCTTAATTGTGGGGATATTTTTTTGAAATAAAATTTGAAATCTTGGCAAGTCAAATACTTTAAAAAGTAGCAGAAAAACAACAATGATCATATATTTTTGATGATCTTATTTCAATTATTATATATTTTAGATGATCTTATTTCAATTGTTATATATTTTTGATGATGTTATTTCAATTATCATATATTTTTGATTATCTTATTTCAATTATTATATATTTTTAATGATCTTATTTCAATTATTATATATTTGTATGATCTTATTTCAATTATTATATATTTTTGATGATCTTATTTCAATGATTGTATATTTTTTTGATGACCTTATTTCAATTATCATATTTGTGATGATCTTATTTCAATTATCATATATTTTTGATGATCTTATTTCAATTATCATATATTTTTATGATCTTATTTCAATTATTATATATTTTTATGATCGTATTTCAATTATCATATATTTTTGATGATCTTATTTCAATTATTATATATTTTAGATGGACTTATTTCAATTATTATATATTTTAGATGATCTTATTTCAATTATCATATATTTTTGATGATCTTATTTCAATTATTATATATTTTTAATGATTTTATTTCAATTACTATATATTTTTATGATCTTATTTCAATTATTATATATTTTTGATGATCTTATTTCAATTATTATATATTTTTTTGATGATCTTATTTCAATTATCATATTTGTGATGATCTTATTTCAATTATCATATATTTTTGATGATCTTATTTCAATTATCATATATTTTTGATGATCTTATTTCAATTATTATATATTTTTAATGATCTTATTTCAATTATTATATATTTTTATGATCTTATTTCAATTATTATATATTTTTATGATCTTATTTCAATTATTATATATTTTTATGATCTTATTTCAATTATTATATATTTTTGATGATCTTATTTCAATTATTATATATTTTTTTGATGATCTTATTTCAATTATCATATTTGTGATGATCTTATTTCAATTATCATATATTTTTGATGATCTTATTTCAATTATCATAAATTTTTGGTTTGTGACACCAAAAGACTTGCAAAGTTTGCGAGTAAATAAACATGATCAAAATAATTTAAATGAACCATTTTGATCGATGATGACAAAGCTCATCACGTGATCCGTGACATGCACATGGGAAACACAGTTTCATTCAACAACAACACCACTACCAGCCATGGAAAACACTAGTAAAACTTCTCACAGGGTGAGATAACTCCTGGAAATGACTGTCTTAGAATGACAAAAGGCATAGATGTGTGTGTCCAAGTTCAAGGAAACGTCTTCTTCTAATGGATTTATTACAATCTTTGCAGGCTGGGTAACGTTTGCTGTGGTCTGGAACAACATGGTAACATTTGGTGTGATCTGGAACTACATGGTAATGTTTGCTGTGGTCTGGAACAACATGGTAACGTTTGCTGTGGTCTGGAACAACATGGTAACGTTTGCTGTGGTCTGCCAGTAGGGCGGCGCTAAAGAGCCGCGGGTTCCCAACCACAGTTTTATCTCCAGACTTTTTCTGTTTGTTTGGAGTTGTCATTACTGCCACAAGTGGTGGAAAAGTGTATTACAACTGAGAAACACATCTTCTTTCCCGGCCCAGTACGGACAAAACGAGACACAGGAGGAGTGGCATAAAACACGTCATTCTGTGGCAGCGTCGGAGAAAGTTGTACATGTAAATTGTTTGTTTGACATTGTCATTGCTGCCACAAGTGGTGGAAAAGTGCATTACAACTGAGAAACACATATTCTTTCCCGGCCCAGTATAAAAGGTTTGGTGGACAAAACGAGACAAAGGAGGAGTGGCATAAAACACGTCTTTCTGTGGCAGCGTCGGAGAAAGTTGTATATGTAAACTGTTTGTTTGACGTTGTCATTACTGCCACAAGTGGTGGAAAAGTGCATTACAACTGACAAACAGATTTTTGATTGATTGATTGAAACTTTTATTAGTAGATTGCACAGTACAGTACATATTCCGTACAATTGAACACTAAATGGCAACACCCGACTAAGTTTTTCAACTTGTTTAAGTCGGGGTCCACATTAATCAATTTGTGGTAATCAATTCATAGATCTTCTTTTGCGGCCCAGTATAAAAGGTTTGGTGGACAAAACGAGACAAAGGAGGAGTGGCATAAAACACGTCATTCTGTGGCAGCGTCGGAGAAAGTTGTACACGTAAACTGTTTGTTTGACATTGTCATAACTGCCACAAGTGGTGGAAAAGTGCATTTCAACTGAGAAACAGATTTTTGATTGATTGATTGAAACTTTTATTAGTAGATTGCACAGTACAGTACATATTCCGTACAATTGAACACTAAATGGCAACACCCGACTAAGTTTTTCAACTTGTTTAAGTCGGGGTCCACATTAATCAATTTGTGGTAATCAATTCATAGATCTTCTTTTGCGGCCCAGTATAAAAGGTTTGGTGGACAAAACGAGACAAAGGAGGAGTGGCATAAAACACGTCATTCTGTGGCAGCGTCGGAGAAAGTTGTACACGTAAACTGTTTGTTTGACATTGTCATAACTGCCACAAGTGGTGGAAAAGTGCATTACAACTGAGAAACAGATTTTTGATTGATTGATTGAAACTTGTATTAGTAGATTGCACAGTAGAGTACATATTCCGTACTATTGACCACTAAATGGTAACACCCAAATAAGTTTTTCAACTTGTTTAAGTCGGGGTCCACGTTAATCAATTCATGGTAATCAATTCATAGATCGTCTTTCCCGGCCCAGTATAAAAGGTTTGGTGGACAAAACGAGACAAAGGAGGAGTGGCATAAAACACGTCATTCTGTGGCAGCGTCGGAGAAAGTTGTACACGTGAACTGTTTGTTTGACGTTGTCATTACAGCCACAAGTGATGGACAAGTGTATCACACATCGTCTTTCCCGGCCCAGTATAAAAGGTTTGGTGGACAAAACGAGACAAAGGAGGAGTGGACTATAACACGCCCTTCTGTGGCAGCGTCGGAGAAAGTTGTACATGTAAACTGTTTGTTTGACGTTGTCATTACTGCCACAAGTGGTGGGAAAATGCATTGCAACTGAGAAACACATCTCCTTTCCCGGCCCAGTATAAAAGGTTTGGTGGACAAAACGAAACAAAGAAGGAGTGGCATAAAACACATCTATGGTTAAGAGCCCCTGGTCAAACGTAAACAATACAAGCAACATTTATTTCCCATGATTCTGCTCCTTTAATCGGGCACTTAAACACATACGGTGGCAAGGAAATGGTCTACACGTGAATTTGTGGTCCGTGGTCGCGGGTTGTGGCGCTCGGACTGTGAGCGAGGCCACGCTGCAGCCTTAATACCGCCTTCCCTTCCACATTATTCCCTGGGGCCTTTTTTTTTTTGCGGGGGCCACAGATGAGCTGTGTAATTCTCCCAGCTTTAATGGCAGGCGGGGGTGAATACGCCACTAATGGCAGGCGGGGGTACATCCGCCATTCTGTCTGGTGCTGCAGGCCGAAGAGGTGTGCAGAAGAACGCGGTGGCGTTGGGGGAATATGCCCGGTAATTATCTCCAGCCTCTGACTCAGCGCAAATTAAAAAAAAAAAAAGCTTTTTTTTTTAATTCACCCTCAATCTCAGAGGAGATCTTTTTGGTTTTAAATATTTTACATCTCGGGTTGTTGTTGCTGTTTTCCTCACAGGAGGAACTGTATCTGCACACACTGCCACGTCAGCATCAAACCCGGCGCTGCAGCCAAACTATGAATAAAAATGGCTTTCCTGTGTAATGAAGCGGCATTGATCCAGCGTGACTGATAGCCACTTGCAATGTGTTCCGACTTCAAAATAAAAGCGTCACACCTGTGCGAAATGCACAGGCCATGTTTTTAACTAGCGTTCCTGCATAATGCTGCAAATCAGTGGTTGTCAAGCCTTTTTTCACCGAGTACCACCTCGGAAAGCACAACATACAGTAGCGTAGTAGGCCTAGGCCAGGGTTGTCCAAAGTGCGGCCCGGGGGCCATTTGCGGCCCGCAGGTAATTTTTTAACGGCCCCACGGCACATTCTAAAAATACAATGAAAAATTAAAGCTGCAAGCAGCGTTGGTCGGGCCCGCATATTTGGCAGGTGCTAGTCCTAAGTGGTCAGTGTATGAAATCTAGCTCTAAGTCAGACCTACATAGAGGTTTTTGTTTCATGTCTCTACGATATTCGTACTGGGAGTTAGAGGAAGTTGTGTCTGTGTTTTTTTCCTAGTTGCTGCGGCACAGTGGTTCTTTGAAGGCTCGTAAAATCAAAACCGTAGCACTTATCCAAACTCTTTCATCAACTTTTAATCAGAAGGGTTCAATCTCTCTCCAGTAGTTTGAAGCCGAAACGACAAACGCGCTCAGAGGAGATAATGTTTGATGTTTGGTGACCGTTTTTTACAAAAATTTAGTTTTGAAGGGGAGATTGCAAACTTCCTGTTGATTTTTGCTGAAGGATGTCAATCTATGAAATGTAGGTCTAAGTGAGACCTACATAGAGGTTTTTGTTTCATGTCTCTAAGCAAGCAGTTTTGTCTGTGTTTTCCTCTGAGGAGCAGTTTTGTCTCTGTTCAAAAAGTTTTGGGGTTCATTTTTTTTATTAGATCGCAATTTCCACCAGTCCTGATGTGTGTGAAAAGTTTGGTGAGTTTTGAAGTATTTTAAGGGGGTCAAATTACAGCTCAAAGAGGCAAAAATTAGTGTTTTTAGTAAATTTTTGTCTTGAAGGGGAAATTGCCAACTTCCTGTTGGTTTTTGCCCGAGGATGTGAAATTATGAAATGTAGGTCTAAGCCAGACCTACATAGAGTTTTTTGTTTCATGTCTCTACGACATTCCTAGTGGGAGTTACAGGCAGTTTGTTTTTGTTTCTTCCTAGGGGGCGCTAGAGCGCAACTTTGATTTTTGGGGTTTGGTTTTTTTATTTTATGGAAATTTTCGCAGGTCCTGATGTGTGTGTCAAATATGGTGAGTTTTGAAGCATGTTAAGTGGGTCAAATTAGAGTTTATTGTGGCGGCGGAATAATAATGATAATAATAATAATAATAATAAAACCTTACAGTAACAATAGGTCCTTTCGTCCCAATGCAAAAGACTCCCGTTGGGATTCGTTTTACATGGGCCGTGCGGGCCCTAAAAAAACTAAAACATAAAAAGTGGTATAAAAGAGCAAACAGGTGAAATGTAACAAGAAAATGTTGCATTATTTACTCTAATAACACAAAGCTGCCATGCAGGCTGTTTCTTTCTTTAAAAAATAATAATGAATCAAAATCAATGTCAATATGAACTATTGACCTATTCGAGGCTCCAATTACTTCACATTAAATATTCCACTTTGAGATATTTTGGGGGGAAAATGTTGCATATTTTTAAAGAAGGGCCTAAAACGAACAAAGAAAAAAACATAAACAACAATAAAACTTATAATTGACGGATAGATCTGAAGTTGATCTTGAGACTATTGTGGTAAAAGTAAAAAAAAATGTTGGATTTATTTTTTTAAACTTTACTGAGCAGTACTCTTTTGGATCCCCAATAATTTTAGTGGGACTTTTTTTTTTTAAGTGTCATTGCTCAAAAAAATAATGAATTAAAATCAATGTTGCTATGAGTTATTGACCTTTTTAAGACTCCAATTATAATATAATCTCAAATATTCCACTTAAAACTTTTATTGGGGGAAAATATTGCATATTTTGTGTTTTTTTTTCCATTAAAAAAACACGGTTTTCCTTGACAAAAATGGCATACAACTTAAATCTTTAAAAGCGTTATATTGACAGATAGACCTAATGTTGATCTAGAGATTTAAACTTTGAATAATAATAATAATAATAATAATACTAATAATACTAAATAATGACACATTTGTAATATTTTTTTTGACCAAAACCTTTTGGGGTCCCCGGGATCAAGTCTGAGTGGAGGCTTAAATGTATCTTTTTTATACATATATTGTATTGGTTTTTAAAATAAAAAATATCAAAATGGCCCCCGCTTGCTTTGATTTTTCAGTGTGCGGCCCTCAGTGGAAAAAGTTTGGACACCCCTGGCCTAGGCCCTCAACATGAATTAAAAATGAGGAAAAAGCTTTAGTCAACAAGTATATTTAACAGTTTCGGCTGCTGTGACACTACAAAAAGTTTGAACAGTAACACCGTGTTCGAATATTTAATTGAGTCGTTCTTTGCCGTACCACTAGATGGAGTATGTGCACTGGTGTTTTTAGGTAGCAGTTTTTTTTCCCAAGCTTTGCACTTAATGACTCCCTTGCAAAAGTGCGGGAAAAGTGTCGGATTACACCTCATGTGCAAAACCCCCAAAAGCGGTGAAGTTGTCACGTTGTGGAAATGGTAAATAAAAAGAGAATACGATGATTTGCAAATCCTTTTCTACTTATATTCAATTGAATAGACTGCAAAGGCAAGATATTTAGGGTTGGAATTGGGGGTTAAATCACCAAAAAATGATTGCCGGGCGTGGCCACCGCTGCTGCTCACTGCTCCCCTCGCCTCCGTGGGGGTGATCAAGGGCGATCTAGTGTGTGTGTGACAATCATTGGTACTTTAACTTTAACTTTGTTATTTTTTGCAAATATTGGCTGATTTGGAATTTGATGCCTGCAACATGTCACCAAAAAAGCTGGCACAAGTGGCAAAAAAGACTGAGAAAGTTGAGGAATGCTCATCAAAGACTTGTTTGCAACATCCCACAGGTGAACAGGCTAATTGGGAACAGGTGGGTGCCATGATTGGGTATAAAAGCAGCTTCCATGAAATGCTCAGTCCTTCACAAACAAGGACGGGGCGAGGGTCACCACTTTGTCAACAAATGCCTGAGCAAATTGTTTAAGAACAACATTTCTCAACCAGCTATTGCAAGGAATTTAGGGATTTCGCCATCTACGCGCCGTAATATCATCAAAAGGTTCGGAGAATCTGGAGAAATCACTGCACGTAAGCCATGATATTACGCACCTTGGATCCCTCAGGCGGTACTGCATCAAAAAGCCACATCGGTGTGTAAAGGATATCACCACATGGGCTCAGGAACACTTCATAAGACCACTGTCAGTAACTACAGTCGGTCGCTACATCTGTAAGTGCAAGTTAAAACTCTACTATGCAAAGCCAAAGCCATTTATCAACAACACCCAGTTCCCAAACATTTACTGAGTTTTGTTAAAAGGAAAGGCCATGTAACACAGTGGTAAAAATGCCCCTGTGACAACTTTTTTGCAAAGTGTTGCTGCCATTAAATTCTAAGTTCATGATTATTTGCAAAAAATAACAAAGTTTCTCAGTGTGAACATGAAATATCTTGTCTTTGCAGTCTATTCAATTGGGGTTTGTAAATAAAAACAACCGTAAATGCTACAAATCAGCGGTTGTCAAGCTTTTTTCACCAAGTGCCGCCTCGGAAAGGACTCGGCAATAAAATACAGTAGCGTAGTAGGCCTAAGTATTAATTAAAAACGAGTTTTATTTCACAAGTATATTTTATATTTTTAGCCGCTGTAACATTACACACAGTTTGAACAGTAACACTGTGTTTGAATATTAGTCACTCTTTGCCGTACAATTACCGCTGTCCGAAGAATGTCAATTTATAAGGATTGGCCTCATGATATTACATGATTGCGTATGCATTTCATTATTCTAAGTTTTTTTTTGCAACACTGTTAAAATTATATAGATTTTACAGTAAAAAAAACTGGCAGCTCAGTTGCCAAAATTTTACTGTAAATTTCAGTGGTTTTTTTTAATTTTTTTACAGCATATTACTGTAAATTGACACCTTTTTTATTTTTTTTTATTTTATTTAATTTTCTATTAATCAGTCCAACAAAATAATACACATTAATACCATAATAATACAATGAATACAATTATTTTTATGTAGCAGTTTTTTCCAACACTGCACTTAATGACTCCCTTGCAAAAGTGCGGGAAAAGTGTCACATTCCATCTCATGTACATGTGATTTAGGTCTGGGCTCTGGCCTTGTCAAGAAAAAAAAACAAATACATTTTTCATTTGCTTTCTAGTAAACGTGAACTGAGAAAAGACTTTAAAGGGGAACTGCACTTTTTAAAAAAAAAATCTTGCACAATCATTATGAGAGAAGAGAAGATACTTTTTTTTTCATTTTTGCATTCCAACATGTAAAAATGGTCTCGTTCTTGGTGGCTAGCAATGCAGCTAATGTTAGCAATCAATTCCACCTCTAAATCACGCATTTAAAAAGCGTCAACAATACTTAATTTACGTTCTGTAACCTGTATAATAATGAAACTGCAGCAACATTGTTTTTGTAGGAGTTTTATTTGGGTAAGCACTCCATTTATGTTGAAATAGCATGCCTCCGCATTTTGCAGCTTCAAGTTACTTTCACCTCACTCTCTCAGCTTCCATCTGCTCCGACGTCTCACTCTTCCTTTGTGCTGGCTTCTATAAGCAATAGATCATCCTCAGTATATTCGGCTTCAAAAAGATAAGGTTGTGTATCCTCATTGGTCCATGTTTCAAAGACTTGCATGCGTTTATTTCTAGAAGAACAAACACACACTTGTTGCCAGAAGTCGGAAGTGTGTTGCCATGGAAACAGAAATCAATGCAATAAAAACATTAGTTTCAGCAATTTTAAAAATGATCAAAATAGGATAAATATTGTAAATATTACATATTGTTATGAAGGTGTCTGTTACTACATTATATATATACTTGCAGTGTGTATATTGTACATATTACATATTGTTATGAAGGTGTCTGTTACTACATTATATATATACTTGCAGAGTGTAAATTGTACATATTACATATTGTTATGAAGGTGTCTGTTATTACATTATATATATACTTGCAGTGTGTATATTGTACATATTACATATTGTTATGAAGGTGTCTGTTACTACATTATATATATACTTGCAGTGTGTATATTGTACATATTACATATTGTTATGAAGGTGTCTGTTACTACATTATATATATATACTTGCAGTGTGTATATTGTACATATTACATATTGTTATGAAGGTTTCTGTTACTACATTATATATACACTTGCAGTGTGTATATTGTACATATTACATATTGTTATGAAGGTGTCTGTTACTACATTATATATATACTTGCAGTGTGTATATTGTACATATTACATATAGTTATGAAGGTGTCTGTTACTACATTATATATATACTTTGCAGTGTGTATATTGTACATATTACATATTGTTATGAAGGTGTCTGTTATTACATTATATATATACTTGCAGTGTGTATATTGTACATATTACATATTGTTATGAAGGTGTCTGTTACTACATTATATATATACTTCCAGTGTGTATATTGTACATATTACATATTGTTATGAAGGTGTCTGTTACTACTTTGTATATATACTTGCAGTGTGTATATTGTACATATTACATATTGTTATGAAGGTGTCTGTTACTACATTATATATATACTTGCAGTGTGTATATTGTACATATTACATATTGTTATGAATGTGTCTGTTACTACATTATATATATACTTGCAGTGTGTATATTGTACATATTACATATTGTTATGAAGGTGTCTGTTACTACATTATATATATACTTGCAGTGTGTATATTGTACATATTACATATTGTTATGAAGGTGTCTGTTACTACATTATATATACACTTGCAGTGTGTATATTGTACATATTACATATTGTTATGAAGGTGTCTGTTACTACATTATATATATACTTGCAGTGTGTATATTGTACATATTACATATTGTTATGAAGGTGTCTGTTACTACATTATATATACACTTGCAGTGTGTATATTGTACATATTACATATTGTTATGAAGGTGTCTGTAACTATATTATATATATACTTGCAGTGTGTATATTGTACATATTACATATTGTTATGAAGGTGTCTGTAACTACATTATATATATACTTGCAGTGTGTATATTGTACATATTACATATTGTTATGACGGTGTCTGTTACTACATTATATATATACTTGCAGTCTGTATATTGTACATATTACATATTCTTAAGAAGGTGTCTGTTACTGCATTATATATATACTTGCAGTGTGTATATTGTACATATTACATATTGTTATGAAGGTGTCTGTTACTACATTATATATACACTTGCAGTGTGTATATTGTACATATTACATATTGTTATGAAGGTGTCTGTAACTACATTATATATATACTTGCAGTGTGTATATTGTACATATTACATATTGTTATGATGGTGTCTGTTACTACATTATATATATACTTGCAGTCTGTATATTGTACATATTACATATTCTTAAGAAGGTGTCTGTTACTACATTATATATATACTTGCAGTGTGTATATTGTACATATTACATATTGTTATGAAGGTGTCTGTTACTACATTATATATATACTTGTAGTGTGTATATAAAACATATTACATATTGTTATGAAGGTGTCTGTTACTACATTATATATATACTTGCAGTGTGTATATTGTACATATTATATATTGTTATGAAGGTGTCTGTTACTACATTATATATATACTTGCAGTGTGTATATTGTACATATTACATATTGTTATGAAGGTGTCTGTTACTACATTATATATATACTTGCTGTGTGTATATTGTACATATTACATATCGTTATGAAGGTGTCTGTTACTACATTATATATATACTTGCAGTGTGTATATTGTACGTATTACATATTGTTATGAAGGTGTCTGTTACTACATTATATATATACTTGCAGTGTGTATATTGTATATATTACATATTGTTATGAAGGTGTCTGTTACTACATTATATATACATACTTACAGTGTGTATATATAGTTACAATTACAATAGTTTGGCTCCCAAGTGTGTTGCATATTTTATAGGAGGTATTGAGGTCCAAAGGGAGCGTGTGACCATCTTGTCACTTTCACTCCGCACGAGTCCACCTTGATCAAAGTGCTTGAGAACGTTCCAGATCTTCTCCACCAGCATGCAAGTCCTCCACCATGCAGACTGCAGAAGGAAGAAATACATTTTTTACCACAACAGATTTGTGGTCCAATTCCCTCCAGACCTCCGTTATTGCCTTTACAAAGGCTTGTGCTGGGAACTAGTATGTGTGTGTGTGTGTGTGTGTGTGTGTGTGTGTGTGTGTGTGTGTGTGTGTGTGTGTTCTTGTATTTCTAGCCTTCTTGAGACATGGAGAAGGAAAAGTATCTTCCATATGAGGAGGTGTGAACAAGTGATGACATAAATCATGGTCCCAATAACATTGCATCTAATAGACAATGTCTCATTTACAACATATGAAATAACAAGTGTGTATAAGAAATTGAAATGCGCCCCCTTTGGCCAAAATTAATAAAAATCAAATAAATAAATATGTATATAGAGACATACTGTAATAACTTGAAGTAAATAATGAAGATTAAAAAACAATTACAAACAAAAAAAAATAATTAAAGAATACCTAAAATCAGTATTTTTCTCACAATGTGTCGACTTTTTTCTTATAAAATTGGGAACAATTTCTCATATTCTTTCTGTTTCTGTAATATTGCAATATTTTCCCTCTTTTTTTAAATGTAAAATCATTACTTTTTAATGCAAAATGGTGACATTTGTCATATAAAATACTGACTTTTATCCCAATATGGCCAATTTTTTTGTTGTTCTTGTAAAATAGTGACATTTTTTGAGTAAAATTAGGACTTTTGTCATCATTTTGCCAAGCAAAATTCAGATTATTATTATAATATTGCCAAAATGTTATAGTTTTCTTATAAAATTTAACTTTTGTCGAGTAAAATGACGACTCTTTTCATAAAATTGCCAAAATGTTAAGCTTTTCTTGTAAAATTGCGACTGTTATTGAGTAAAATTCCAACTTTTATCATAATATTGCACAAATGTTCAGTTTTTCTTGTAACATTTTGACTTGCGTTAAGTAAAATTACGACTTTATTATCAAAATGAGGGTGGTCCCAAAAAGGAGGGATTTTTCAAATTATGTCGCTTTTAAAAGTGCTCCCCCTCTGGTCAACATATGAAATAACAAGTGTATGTAAGAAATTGAAATGCGCTCTTTTTGGCCAAAATGAATTAAAGATAAATAGATATATATATATGTATATAGAGAGACATACTGTAATAACTTGAAGGAAATAATTAAGAATAAAAAACAATTACAAAATAAATTAATAAATACCTAAAATCAGTCTTTTTCTCACAATGTGTCGACTTTTTTCTTATAAAATTGGGAACAATTTCTCATATTTTTTCTGTTCCTGTAATATTGCAATATTTTCTCTCTTTTTTATGTAAAATTATTACATTTTTAATGCAAAATGGTGACATTTGTCATATAAAAATTCTTACTTTTATCACAATATTGCCAATTTTGTTGTTGTTAAAATTTAGACTTGCGTTGAGTAAAATTATGACTTTTATTAGCAAAATGAGGGTGGTCCCAAAAAGGAGGGATTTTTCACATTGACTGTGTGTCGCTTTTAAAAGCGCTCCCCCTCTGGTCAGCATATGAAATAACAAATGTGTGTAAGAAATTGAAATGCGCCCCCTGTGGCCAAAATTAATAAAAATAAAATAAATATGTATACAGAGACATACTGTAATAACTTGTAGTAAATAATAAAGATTAAGAACCAATTACAAACAAAAAAAATTAAAATAAAAATAAATTACTAAAATTAGTCTTTTTCTCACAAGTGTCGACTTTTTTTTTCTTCTAAAATTGGGAACAATTTCTCAAATTCTTTCTGTTTCTGTAATATTGCAAACATTTCTCAATTGTTTTAATGTCAAATTATTACTTTTTAATGCAAAATGGTGACATTTGTCATATAAAATTCAGACTTTTATCACAATATGGCCAATTTTTTTGTTGTTCTTGTAAAATAGTGACATTTTTTAAAGTAAAATTAGGACATTTTAAAATAATTTTGGCAAGTAAAATTCAGATTATTTTTTATAATATTGCCAACATTTTTAAGTTCTCTTATAAAATTGTGACTTTTGTCGAGTAAAACGACGACTCTTTTCATAAAATTGCCAACATGTTAAGTTTTTCTTGTAAAACTGCAACTGTTATTGAGTACAATTCCAAATTTTATCATAATATTGCACAAATGTTCAGTTTTTCTTGTACAATTTTGACTTGCGTCGAGTACAATGACGACTTTTATTATAATACTGCCAACATTTTACATTTTTCTTGTGAAATTGTGACCTTTGTTTTGTGAAATTTTAACTAATTTTTCACAACAAGGTTTTTTATATTTGCATAGTATGTATGTATTATTAATGTTGTAAACACACTTCTTTATATATCTAGAAAGGCTGGTCCTAAAGAGGGAGGCATTTTTCTCAGGTCTCAAGAAGGTAACCAATACAAGAGTGTGTGTGTGTGTGTGTGTGTGCGTGTGTGTGTGTGTGTGTGTGTGTGTGGTTGCTTCATTCTCGTGTCGCCAGAAACCATCTGCTTGACAAAGAGCCTTTTCATAGTAAAAAAAAAAAGAAAAAAGGAAGTGATTCAGACTCATGGACACGCTACAAACAGCTCGTTATTGTTTGTGTCTCTAGCAAATATAACATGTTCATCACTCACTCTCTTTTTCAAAATAAAACAACTCTCTGTTATACGCAACAATGCAAAGAGAAATAATCAGTTCCAGGGTTAAACTGCAGGTTTGTAAAGTCACAGTGTGTAGACAGAAAAGGGAGAACGGACGCATTTTGGTGTAAAAAGTCAAGATAAAGGTGAAGTTATAACACTGAAACACCCTCAGGAAGAGGTGCTAGCGGCTAACGTCCATCCACAGTGTTTTAGCTACTTCTAAATCACTAATCCTGGCCTCCGTGGCGACAAATAAAGTGAGTTTCTTACAAGTAGCATTATCACTGGAGGACGAGGAATAGCTAAACATGCTTCACTACACACCGTAGGAGGATACAATAGCTCACCGGCGTCACAATGTAAACAAATGCCATGGGTGGATCTACACCTGACATCCACTGTAATGATACCAAGGACAAAAGTCAATACTACGGTGATTACATCGATATTTTTCAGCATCACAAAATCTTTTATTTTTTTTACATTTATCTTATGTTTATAAAGTCAGTAAATAAGTCCGTGGACACATGAGGACTTTAAATATGACTAATGTATGATCCTGTAACTACTTGGTATCGGATCGACACCTAAATGTGTGGTATCGTCCAAAACTAATGTGAAGTATTAAAGAAGAGAATAATTAGTGATTATTACATTTTAACAGAAGTGTAGATAGAACATGTTAAAACAGAAAATAAGCAGATATTAACAGGAAATTAACAAGTAGATTAACAATCCATTTTTACAGTTTGTCCCTCATAATGTAGAGTTCTTTCCCATCTCTCTGGAACACCCAAAAACTTCACAGCAATACGACGTTTTCTGATCAAACTCTACACTCACTCTCACTTGTTTTTATGCTTTACTGAACCCAAAGTTGCTTGATTGCAAGCGAGCCCCATCATACAGGACTGCAGTACCTGGAGGAGGTCAAGTCAAAAGAATGAGGCACTCCCGACTTGGAGAAGCCAAACCATCAGTTTTATATTCCTCCTTTCTGTCTTAACGTCAGGAGAGCACCACCGTGACCATAACTTAAATTTTGGCGTTTAAGTTATGACTCAGTGGCCTAGTGGTTAGAGTGTCCGCCCTGAGATGGGTAGGTTGTGAGTTCAAACCCCGGCCAAGTCATACCCAAGACTATAACAATGGGACCCGTTACCTCCCTGCTTGGCACTCAGCATCAAGGGTTGCAATTGGGGGGTTAAATCACCAAAAATGATTCCCGGGCGCGGCCACTGCTGCTGCTCACTGCTCCCCTCACCTTCCAGGAGGTGATCAAGGGTGATGGGTCAGATGCAGAGGACAAATTTCACCACACCTAGTGTGTGTGTGACAATCATTGGTACTTTAACTACGTGTCTAGCCTGAGTTAAAGTTAAAGGTAGTCTCTTCTCAAGGATAGGGCTATCACTTTTGCATGCCGAAGTCCCAATCAGGGCCTCTTTTCCTACGAGAACTGAGCCAATCCCCCTGCGAATGTCAAACTAAGGGGCCTTATCTATTTATGTGCTCAAACTGAAATGCCACTATTTAATTAAACCCGGTGGTTTGCTTTCTCCAAGATGAATATGAACATTCACCACATGCAGAACATAATGTGAGTGAATTAATTCACTTCACTACACTCAAGCTGCTCGACCATTAAGCTGGAACGGACGTGACGTCATATGCAACCCTCCAATACCGCTACCGGTACCAAAACGTATTTTGATACGTATGGTACTTTTCAATACTTTTCTAAATGTAGGGGACCACGAAAAATGTCATTATTGTCTTTATTTGAACAAAAAATCTTAGGGTACATGAAACATATGTTTATTATTGTAATTTAGTCCTTAAATAGAATAGTGAACATACTAGACAACTTGTCTTTTCGTAGTAAGTAAACAAACAAAGACTCCCAATTAGTCTGCTGACGTATGCAGTAACATATTGTGTCATTAATCAACAATTTAATTAAGAAATTAATAAAATAAAATAAAATAAATTAATAATAAATTAAATAATAATAAATTAAATAAATAATTAATAAATTAAATAAATTAAATAAATTAAATAAACTAAATAAATTTAATAAATAAATTTAATAAACAATTTAATAAACAAACAAAGACTCCTAATTAGTCTGCTGACGTATGCAGTAACATATTGTGTCAATAATCAACAATTTAATAAACAAATAAATTAAATAAATTAAATAATAATCAATTAAATAAATAATTAATACACTAAACAAATTAAATAAATTAAATAAATTAAATAAATTAAATACATTAATTTAATAAACAATTTAATAAACAAACAAAGACTCCTAATTAGTCTGCTGACATATGCAGTAACATATTGTGTCATTAATCAACAATTTAATAGACAAATTAATTAAATTAAACTAATTAAATAAATTAATAATACATTAAATAATAATAAATAATAATAAATTAAATAAATAAATAATAAATAAATTATAAATAAATAATACATTAAATAAATTAAATGAATTAAATAAATTAAATAAATTAAATAAATTAAATAAATTAAATACATTTAATAAACAATTTAATAAACAAACAAACACTCCTAATTAGTCTGCTGACGTATGCAGTAACATATTGTGTCATTTATACACCTATTATTTTGTACACATTATGAGGGACAAACTGTAAAAATTGATTATTAATCTACTTGTTCATTTACTGTTAATATCTGCTTATTTTCTGTTTTAACATGTTCTATCTACACTTCTGTTAAAATGTAATAATCACTTATTCTTCTCTTCTTTGATACTTGACATTAGATTTGGATGAAATAGTGTCAAAGTGCTTTGAGTACCTTGAAGGTAGAAAAGGTCTATACAAGTATAACCCGTTTACCATTTACTAATAACACGTTAGTTACACGTTAATAACATAAAACCATTAAAAAAAACGTATAAACTAGTTGGACCAAAACGTTTGCAGCACAAAGGATTGGGACGAGTGGTGGGAGATTTAGGAACAGTTTTTGAACCGTGAACGCAAAATAAAGACTTGATCAGGGGTTCACCACAGGACTGCCATCTATTTCAATCAATTAATCAAGCAATCAATCAATTAATCAATCAATCAAACTTTATTGACATGTAGGGTTGCAAAATTCTGGGAATATTCAAAGTTGGAAACTTTCCATGGGAATTAACGGGAATATATGGGAATTAACGGGAAATTAATGGGAATAAACATTGAATGCAACATGCTAGATCTTGCAGCATGATTATTAGCTAAAACAACCTGATTTAATGCAAATTCAGTAGAGTTTCAACCCTGCACGGTGCATTCCTCCATCACATGTGCAGTACATTCTTCCATCACATGCACAGATAATTCCCAGTTTTATAAGCTTCTCATCTTATTCTACAGAATAAGATGGACGGTGTCCAACTTTGAATAATCAAAAAATGGTCAAATATTTCCAAACTTCCCGAGCTTAACTTCTCGTGGTAAATTTCCGGAAAGTTTCCGGAAATTTACCGGAAACTTTCCACCCCTTTGCAAGCTTATGTAGAATAAGATGAGAAGCTTGTAAAACTGGGAATTATCTGTGCATGTGATGGAAGAATGCACTGCACATGTGATGGAGGAATGCACAGTGAAGGGTTGAAACTCTACTGAATTTGCATTAAATCAGGTTGTTTTAGCTAATAATCATGCTGCAAGATCTCGCATTGTTAGAATAATTATGTATATATTATCATCATAACTTTATGCTTAGGGGCCGTTGCTATAAATTATTGTCAATTGAGCTGAAGTGGTATTTTTGTGTCTGTGCAAGCTGGCAATCCAAACGATTGTCAGCCATCTTTATCAGTGTTGTGTCCAGACTCGGCCTGCTGGCGGCCAAGGCCGAACACCACCGTGACGCAGACAGAGCAGAGACAAGGCAATATGACCTACGTCAAATAATTTTCATTTATTCTATAATCATATATTGTGTCTAACTGGAGTTGTCGACAGCTTCAGTGATGTAACAGGGACCTTCCAAATAATGAGAGGAAGCACGTCGGGCTGGACTTTTAGAACGTAGTTTGGATCTGTAACTACAATACAGCCCAAACACGTGTCTCATCATTAGTTCAATTGAACTCTTGTCTCTGCATGATTCCTTGCTTCTTGTCTGATTAATAGATGTCATCAGTGTTTGAACCTGACACGCATTCAATGTTTATTCCCATTAATTTCCCATATTCCCGTTAATTCCCATGGAAAGTTTCCAATTTTGAATATTCCCGCAATTTTGCAACCCTATTGACGTGACACTTTTACACGCATCCGAGTTGAATTGGTCAACAAAAACTGCACTGCGAAAAGTCAGTGTTAAAAAACAAATACAAAAATTAGGGGCATTTTATTTGAACTAAGCAAAATTATCTGCCAATAGAACAAGACAATTTGACTTGTCAAGACTTTCCAAAACAAGTACAATTAGCTAACCTCAATGAACCCAAAAATAGCTTAAAATAAGTATATTCTCACTGATAACAAGTGCACTTTTCTTGATAGAAAAACAAATATGAGACCTTTTTTCTCAATATGTTGAAAAATATTCTGAAATTAAGTAAATGCTAGTGCCATTACCTTGACATAATGATATGCGCTTGGTATTACATTTCTTGCATTTTCCCATCGATAACATGACATCATCACGCCAAGTGCGTGCTCTTTCAGTCAATTAGTGTGCAAGGAATATATATATATATATATATATATATATATATATATATATATATATATATATATATATATATATATATATATATATATATATGTATATATATATACATATATATATATATATGTATATATATACATATATATATATATATGTATATATATATATATATATATATATATATATATATATATATATATATATATGTATATATATATATGTATATATATATATATATATATATATATATATATATATATATATATATATATATATATATATATATATATATATATATATATATATATATATATATATATATATATATATATATATATATATATATATATATATGTATTTACAGCCTGGCCCCCGACCAAATTTTTTTTATTGTAATTTTGAAGAATTTACCTGAATGTGCATAAACTATTTCTGTTCAAAATTATTAGAAATGTCATATGTTAAATGTTTAAATATTAACTGTCAGTTTACTGTACTGTGCCAACTGTACTACTATATGAGTACGTATTTTCTATTGTTTCATTGGAAATAAAGCAGCAAAGTCCATTTTTGCTGTCATCTGTTTTAATTATGAGACGCAATTGTGTCAAAGTCATGATTTTTTTTTTTCATGCTTGAAATAAGAAATGATTACTTTAAAAAAGTAGTTTTATACTCGTGAGTGTTGATGACACAGCTTTGCAACACTTGATATTCTAGTTTCAAGCATGTTTTATTTACTCAATATAGGTCATCAAATCTCAGCAACAAGCTGTAATATTTTACTGAGATCATTTAGGAGCAAAACCCTTAAAACAAGTAAAACACTCTAACATAAAATCTGCTTAGTGAGAAGAATTATCTTATCCGACAGAAAATAAGCAAATATCACCCTTATTTGACATATTTAATCTTACTTACATTTCACTGCCCGTGTCGACCTGCAGGACTTTCACACACACACACACACACACACACACACACACACACACACACACACACACACACACACACACACACACACACACACACACACACACACACACACACACACACACACACACACACACACACACACACACACACACACACACACACACACACACACACACACACACACACAAGTCGTCTCTTTACTCCGTCGCTGACATTTCATTAATTTTGAAAAATGGTGTAACTATTATAGGTATTAACCAAGGGGGGGATGGGGACATGGGGGGGAACAACAACAGCGGCGAGAAGCAGAAGAAGTGTAATGTTGTGTGTCGCCTGAGTCACGGTAGACTTGCACACACATACACATGCACACACACACACACATGCACACACACTCTTGTTCCTTGGGCAGCGTGGTATGAAATGGAGTGTGAAATGAGTGCACTTAACATCCCTGCTGTGGATTACACACATTATCTTCCACCGGGGTTGAAGAACATCTCTGCCTCCCACTTCCATCTGCTGCATGCTCCCCCACCTGCCCCGGACCATGATGCTGCACAACCTTCACACCTGGGCAGCAAACACAGAAGACTTTCCTTGTGAGGTCACCCGAAAAGTGACGCACTTTGACCTTCACGCGTGTTTGTTATTTCTCACGACGCACGCCACGTTTACTGTGGGATAATTGGGCGTCGGAGTCTATTATTCGCATTTAATTGCAAATGCTTAAGAATTTGTAACTGTGCAGAATAATTACATATGTACATGTTAGGCTTGTCCTGATACCACAGTGTTTCCCCCAGAAAATCAGTTAGTTAAGGTGGTGGGATGGGGCGTCGCCCGGGATAGGCGACAAGACGGGGAAGGGGGTGGGTGGGTGTAAGGAACGGTGTAACTCGGCCTGTCGCCATCACCATCACGTCTCCACCTCATCGTTGCCACCACAGCCTAGGGGGGGGGGGGGGGGGGCAATAGACTACAGACTCTGATTACATTGAACACATTGTTTATTCAAAAATAACCAAATAACAATATCTTATAATAAATACAAATATTAGAGAAATAAAGAAGCCCACAATTTTTGGTTGTGTTTTCCGCTCCATTTGCAGAATGGCTATATAGCAGTGTTCCTCATCCACCGGGCCGCAGCCTGGTACCAGTCCGCGGACCGATTTGTACCGGGCCGCACAAGAATTAAAAAAAAAAAAAAAAAAAAAAAAATTATTATTATTATTTTTTTATTAAATCAACATAAAAAACACAATATATACATTATATATCAATATAGATCAATACAGTCTGCAGGGATACAGTCCGTAAGCACACATGATTGTATTTCTTTATGAAAAAAATACATTAATTCAAACCCCCCCCCCCCAACCCCCCCAGTCCGATAGGATAGGACATTATTGTCATTGCACAAGTACAACGGAACTGTGTTTTCAACACAAACCCGTTCAAGATGAGACAAACAAACAATGTACAGGGTTACAGAACAGGAACGCTGATGGGTCGCCACGAGGCGCCCCGTAAAAGATGGGAAAAGGGTAAAACGCTGAGGAAGGATGAGTGAAAAAATACAATCTAGACTGGGCTCCTAAGGGGGCATAGTCTGGGGTGGGAAAAAAAACCTCCATGCCATGCACACATAAACATGTTACATTTAATCACGACAACTCGCAACAGAGGGGCGGGGAGTTGGGGCACTGGAGGTCGACTGCTGCTATGAAGCGCTGCCAGCCGTCCATCACCTTGAAGGGGAATCAAGCGGTGGTGAAGGCACGGGGTGGGGGTGGGTGTGTGTGGGTGTAAATGCCCATTGTCTTGGGTGTGTTGATGTAGTGTCCATAGGCCTGGGGCCGTTCTGCATGCAAGCAAAAGTTCAACTCCGGGTGTCGTTGAGGAGGGAGGGAGGGAGGTCAAAAGCGTCCATCATTGAGGTGTCATGGGGGATGTTTTCAGAACAGCCTGCTCCTGTTGTTGCAGCGTCAAGGCCATTCGAGGGAGTCAGATCGTATATTAGGATTTTTGTTTTTCCGCGAGCAGACATTACAATGGCTTGTCTGTTCTATTCGTCCATGCTGGCTCTCATACCCAATTTTTCCCTTTCAACCAGCTTTTCCATGATGTGATCCATCTTGCGATTCAGTTCAGAAATCGCCCCAGTCTGTGATCCCACAGCCCGGCCCAAACCTTCCATTGCGACGAACAGCCTTTGGGCTCCTTGAGTGGCTGCCATCGTCTTACAAATTTGACGATACACCAGAGCAATGCCCAGCCCAATCAGCAGGTGCCCCGCGATCACGGTTCCAAATAGGTAGATATCGTCGTCGTCCTCGATGGAAAGGACTGAGAGGCACATGATTCTCCATTTACCCCAGGAATCTCTCGCGTACCCCGCAGCAATGGTTCCATCAGGGCAGCCAGGCTCCCCAGAACCTCTTTTCCTCGTCAAAAAGATTTTGTCAATTGAGTCGAGAGTCCAGCTGATCATTTCCATGTCTGATGTTTAGATTTGGAGGACAGCACAAAGAAAGAGGCTTCAAAAAAGTGTAGACAAGACAAAACAAAGAGAGCAAGCAGGGAGAAGAAGGGAGCGGAAAAAAATGCTACCCCCCTCACCAGAGGCAAGACAGAAAGGGGATATACGATATATATCTCGATATTTTTTCCGTAAAGTATAAACAAAGTACAAAACAGTCTTAGTTACCTGAGATACTAAGTATGTCATTATTATGACTTAGTAAGTCAATATTTTGACTTAATAATCTGATGTTAGTTTGTCTAAATTGTCAGACGACGGCTTCTCTGATGTCTCCATCATGTCCAGAAGTCTCTTCTTTATCTGGACGTCTTCTTCTACTGCATTCAGCAACTTTGTGTCCATTGGAAGTTTTCCTTTTAGTCTGTCCTGCTTGTGGCTGTTGAGTTTTGCCTAGTGGGAAAAAAAATAACATTCAATAATCATGAATACATTACTTGGGATAAAGCCACTTTAGCACAGGTGTAAGGTAGTGACATGTTATTTACAACATGTCAAATGGCCCTCAACATCGTCGGGGAAACAATGTGTGTCAATGTTGCACTTCGAGGTATTTTAATTTTGACAGAAAAAAACAATATTTAATGCAACTGCAGTTTTACTTAACTCAATATTATTTATTACAAGAAACTACTCAAAGCATTTTTAATACAACCCTATTTAAATACATCTAAAACAGCTGAACTTTAACTTCTTAAGGCCCAAGCTGTTTGTTTACATGCTTTTTTTTATTTATCTTTGCTATTTGGGCTTACTGGACACTAATTAGAATAAAAACTTAGAATCATCTTTTGATATGATGTACTTAGTCCATAAGTACACAAACATGTACTTCATGTTTAGTGAAATGCTAATTCTTATTTTTACACTTTTTTTCCTCCAAATTCCATTGTATGTTATACTCTTCTGACACCACCAGATGGCAGTATAAGTGTCCATATAAAGGGCCATAAGACCCCAATTCAGTAGTGTACACAATTTTGGAAATAAGAGCTAAAAGGTGCTGTCCACACATGTGGCCACTAAGCCTTTAGAGGTATAATATCTGCTTGCCATCTTGACTCCTGATTCCAAAGCAAGTATTTTTGTCACATTATTGTCAAACAATGATCATATTCAAACAAATATGATTCCACATTGTTGAAAGTGGTCATCTGAGAGCATTTGTAATTGCAGTGCAGTTCATATAAAAATACAAACCCCGTTTCCATATGAGTTGGGAAATTGTGTTAGATGTAAATATAAACGGAATACAATGATTTGCAAATCATTTTCAACCCATATTCAGTTGAATATGCTACAAAGACAACATATTTGATTTTCAAACACAAATTTTTTTGTGCAAATAATCATTAACTTTAGAATTTGATGGCAGCAACACGTGACAAAGAAGTTGGGAAAGGTGGCAATAAATACTGATAAAGTTGAGGAATGCTCATCAAACACTTATTTGGAACATCCCACAGGTGAACAGGCTAATTGGGAACAGGTGGGTGCCATGATTGGGTATAAAAGTAGATTCCATGAAATGCTCAGTCATTCACAAACAAGGATGGTGTGAGGGTCACCACTTTGTCAACAAATGTGTGAGCAAATTGTTGAACAGTTTAAGAAAAACCTTTCTCAACCAGCTATTGCAAGGAATTGAGGGATTTCACCATCTACACTCCGTAATATCATCAAAGGGTTCAGAGAATCTGGAGAAATCACTGCACGTAAGCAGCTAAGCCCGTGACCTTCCATCCCTCAGGCTGTACTGCATCAACAGGCGACATCAGTGTGTAAAGAATATCACCACATGGGATCAGGAACACTTCAGAAACCCACTGTCAGTAACTACAGTTGGTCGCTACATCTGTAAGTCCACCCATCCATCCATCTTCTTCCGCTTATCCTAAGCAGGGAAACCCAGACTTCCCTCTCCCCAGCCACTTCGTCCAGCTCTTCCCGGGGGATCCAGAGGCGTTCCCAGGCCAGCCGGGAGACATAGTCTTCCCAACGTGTCCTGGGTCTTCCCTGTGGCCTTCTACCGGTCGGACGTGCCCTAAACACCTCCCTAGGGAGGCGTTCGGGTGGCATCGTGATCTTGTCCTTTCGGTCATAGCACAAAGCTCATGACCATAGGTGAGGATGGGAATGTAGATCGACCGGTAAATTGAGCTCCTTCTTCACCACAATGGATCGATACAGCGTCCGCATTACTGAAGACGCCGCACCGATCCGCCTGTCGATCTCACAATCCACTCTGTAACACACACACTGTTAGGCTTGACCAGAGCTGTTGAACCAAATGTACCAGGGACCCTCAAGGACAAAGTCAACGGAGGCAGTAATAAAGTATAACAGAGTTTAATGAAACTTTACGGAGGAGCGGAGGGATCCCGGGGAGGCGGCGAGGCGTGGGAGACACTGGGTTTGTGGAGGAGGGAGCCTGGAATGAAGCAGAAAGCAGAATCAGCATGGAACAAACGAGCACCAAGTTCTCCTTTAACTAACTCACAGAATACTACTAGATAACTGTAATTCTAAATGCTGTCTATACTGACCACAGGAGTCAACGTTCAAGCGTCGGACGCCGGCTCTCAGCGGTTTATGTAGGCTGCTCTCTGATGGCTGGGATGTGGAGCAGCTGGGCTGATTGGAACCAGCCACACCTGTGCTGGCTGCAGCAGGCTGAGAGAGACGCCCGGCCCTTGCCCTTAGATGGCGTGCAGAGGAGGGACCAGGAACGTGTGACACAACAGTACCCCCCCCCTTAGGGGAGGCACCGGACGACTGTCCTAGGGCACCTGGATTGTCCCGATAGAAATCGTCCAGCAGGGAGGGGTCAGCCAGGTAGGAACGGGGCACCCAGCTACGGTCTTCAGGGCCGAAGCCCTCCCAGTCCACCAGGTACTGGAATCCTTTCCCACGGCGGCGGACGGCGAGCAGCTTCCGAACCGTCCAAACAGGATCACCACCAGCCAGGACTCGGGGGGGTGGAGGGGCGGAGGTAGGGGGAGACAAGGCACTAGTGGTCACGGCCTTAATCTGGGACACGTGGAACACCGGGTGAACCTTAAGAGCAGGAGGGAGATTCAGACGAACTGCAACGGGGTTGATAACACTGTCCACAGTGTAGGGTCCGACATAACGAGGATTCAACTTGCGGGTTGAAGTCTGGGACGTCTGCAGGGGCAGGTCCCGGGCCAATAGCCAGACCTTCTGACCAGGCTGATAGTCAGGTGCACGCACCCTCCGGCGGTTGGCACCACGCTGGGTACGTGCAGAGGCACGGAGTAACGCAGCGCGGGCAGCCTCCCAGATGCGTCGACACCGGCGGAGGTGGGCTTCGGTGGAGGGAACTGCTACCTCCACTTCCTGTTCGGGAAACAGAGGGGGTTGGTAACCCAGCGAGCATTGAAAGGGTGACATGCCGGTGGCAGAGCTCTCCATGGTGTTGAGGGAATATTCCACCCAGGGTAAGTACTTAGCCCAAGAAGAGGGGTTGCTGGAGGCAACACAGCGAAGAGTCTCCTCAACTGTCTGGTTAGCGCGCTCCGTCTGCCCATTGGATTGTGGATGGTATCCAGAGGAGAGGCTGGCCGTGGCTCCAATACCCTTGCAAAAGGCCTTCCACACCTTGGAGATGAACTGGGGACCACGGTCTGACACGATGTCCGAAGGAATGCCGTGGGGGCGGACAACATGGAGGGTTAGGAGGTCAGCCGTCTCAGCAGCAGACGGGAGTTTGGGGAGAGGGACAAAATGAACTGCTTTAGAGAATCGGTCGACCACCGTCAGAATGGTGTCACAGCCCTGGGACACAGGAAGCCCAGTAACGAAGTCCATACCTATGTGAGACCAAGGCCGACTCGGAATAGGAAGGGGTTGTAGCAGGCCTGCAGGAGGCCTGTGTGAAGCCTTACTACGGGCGCAGACGGTGCAGGCGGCCACAAATTCCCTGACATCCTTCTTGAGGGTTGGCCACCAGAACCTCTGAGCAATGAACGAAGCTGTCCTGCGCTCTCCAGGGTGACAGGCAACACGGCTGGAGTGCCCCCACTCCAATACCGGTGTACGGACGGCATCAGGAACAAACTGTCTGTTCTGAGGGCCGTTGCCAGGGTCGGGCTGGTTCTCTAAGGCCTGCCTCACCACAGCGTCGATGGCCCACGTGACTACACCTACCACCCGGGCAGGGGGCAGGATGGTGTCGGAATCCGATTCCTCCTGGACAGCAGGATCTTCGTTAGAGAACTGACGAGAGAGAGCGTCCGCTCTGACGTTCTTGGAACCTGGGCGGTAGGTGAGGGTGAAATCAAACCGGCTGAAGAATAAGGCCCAGCGGGCCTGCCTGGAGTTAAGCCTCTTCGCCGTCTTCAAGTAGGTCAGATTCTTGTGGTCTGACCACACGATGAACGGCAGCTTCGCTCCCTCCAACCAGTGTCTCCATTCCTTCAGAGCGTCGTGGACCGCCAACAGCTCCTTGTTTCCCACGTCGTAGTTCCTCTCTGCGGGGTCGTAGCTCCTGGAGAAATAGGCGCACGGATGAATCTTCTGATCCTCTTCGGACCTCTGGGAAAGGACGGCTCCGATGCCTGTGTCAGAAGCGTCCACCTCGACAATGAACTGTCTTGTCGAGTCAGGGTGGATTAGCACGGGTGCTGTGGAGAACAGACTCTTGAGCTTGAAAAAGGCTGTCTCGGCTCGAGACGTCCAGGAAAAGGGACGCGAAACGGAGGTTAGAGCATTAAGGGGGGCAGCGATCTGACTGTAACCCTTGATAAACCGGCGTAGAAAACCGGCGAAACCCAGGAATCGTCTGAGCTGAGTCCGGTTAGTAGGACGTGGCCACTCCTCCACGGCTTTGACCTTGGCAGGATCCGCACGCATCTGTCCAGCTTCCACAACGTTGCCAAGGTATGTCACCGAGTCAGAGTGGAAGACACACTTCTTAGCCTTGACGAACAGGCGGTTCTCCAACAACCGCTGGAGAACAAGGCGGACATGCTGGTGGTGTTCCTCCACAGACCTGGAGAAGATAAGGATGTCATCCAAATACACCACCACAAAGATGTTTAGCATATCTCGTAGCACATCATTCACGAGGGCTTGAAACACCGCCGGGGCATTGGAAAGCCCAAAAGGCATCACAAGGTACTCAAAATGGCCAAGGTGGGTGTTGAAGGCCGTCTTCCACTCGTCACCGTCTCTGATCCGAACTAGGTGGTAGGCATTGCGGAGATCAAGCTTAGTGAACACTCGGGCATGAGTGAGTGGCTCAAGAGTGGAACTAATAAGGGGAAGTGGATACTTATTCTTCACTGTGATGTCATTGAGACCACGATAGTCAATGCAAGGTCTCAGACCACCATCCTTCTTGTCTACAAAGAAGAAGCCTGCCCCCAGAGGCGAGGACGACGGCCTGATGATGCCGGAGAGCAGGGACTCCGCAATGTAGTTGTGCATCGACTCCTTCTCTGGTAGGGAGATGTTGTAGAGATGCGACTTAGGATAGGGAGCCCCAGGCAGGAGATCAATGCCAATATCATAGGGCCGGTGCGGAGGAAGTGAGAGTGCTTTATCCTTACTGAATACCAAGGCAAGGTCATGATAAACAGGTGGAACACCAGTGATGTCGGGGGGAGAGGACATGGGTTTGGGTCTGCTTGAAGGGGACAGGGCGGAGCGCAGACAGGTTGCATGGCATGCGGTGCTCCAGCCCAAAATACGACCAGAGGCCCAGGAGATGTGAGGTTCATGCCTCTCCAACCAAGGTCTACCCAACACCAGGGGCGCTGTTGGGGCGTGTAGAACAAAAAAGCGGATGGTTTCAGAGTGATTTCCAGACAGAGTGAGTGTGAGGGGTTCTGTGGAAAAGGATATAGTTCCCATGGAGTGTCCGTCGATCGCTTGGGGAGACAGTGTGCGATCTAAAGGAACTAAAGGAATGCCCGCCTGGTGAGCCAAAGAGATGTCCATGAGGCACTCGTCTGCACCGGAGTCAATGAGGGCACTAACAGACAGTGTCTCTTCATTCCAGGTCAAGGTTGCAGGGAAAAGTCGGTTGGAATGATTCTTGGGCTGGGGAAGAGTTGTTTGGCTCACCAGTATAGCCCCTACCGGCGAGCTGGGTCTTTTGGGCGGATCGGGCAGACCTTGATGAAATGTCCTGGCTCACCACAGTAAAGACACAGCTGGTTGGTGAGCCTTTGTTCCCTCTCAGCTAGTGTCAGCCGGGACCGGCCGATCTCCATGGGCTCGGCAGGCCCGGGTGAAGAGGGAGCAGGGAGGAGCATAAGCTGTCGAGGTGGTGGAGTGGAGCGAGGAGATGGTGAAGTGCGGGTCACTGAAGCAGAGCGACTGGACCCAGGAGGAGGAGAGCTTCGTTGGGCTCGGTCCGCATGGCGCTCCTGAAGTCGTGTTCCCATCTTAAGGGCCAGGGATATGAGCTCATTAAGAGTCTGTGGGCTGTCACGGACCAAAAGATCTTTAATAGAATCACTCAGCCCCTTGCGGTAGACACTAAGAAGGGCGTGGTCGTTCCACTGGCTTTCAGCAGCAAGGATCCGGAACTCCAAAGTATACTGAGCCACAGAACGTGACCCTTGGCGAATAACTAGCAAACGGCTGGAAGCATCTTGTCCGTCAGTAGGGTGGTTAAACACAGCTTGAAACTCACTCTTAAACTGAGAGTAGTTAGTGGCAAAGACAGGGTTGTTCTCTACTGCTGCAATAGCCCAATTAAGAGCGTCGTCGACCAGGAGGGACATGATGAGAGCAATCTTCGAACCATCAGAAGTATATTTGGATGGCTGATGAGTAAAAAGTAACTCACACTGTGCCAGGAAGCCCCTGCAATGACCAAAATCCCCATTAAATGGCCTAGGACTGACTAAGCCAGGCTCAGACTGAGGCTGCTGTGTGCTGGGGAGGACGGGGTTAACAGGCTGGTTTGAAGAACTTGAAGCAGAGTTAGATTCAGCTGAAACATGTGCTGTAAGGACCTCCAGGGTCTTCTGTATGCCGAGCAAGACTCCAGAAATGTCCTTCACTTGGCCAGACAGAGCAGCCACATTACCAACAGTAGTTTGTGAAGTCTTCTCAAGCACAGCAATTTGGGATTGAACAGTGGGAAAAGCTTTGTTCAATTCTTCATGCAAAGTGGACAGTTGTGTGGCCTGGCCAAACACAAGCTCTCGTAATTCAGGGTTCTTCTGTCCCTCTGTCCCTGAGGACCCGGTTTGGTTCATTTTGGCTTTGAACGTTCTGTTAGGCTTGACCAGAGCTGTTGAACCAAATGTACCAGGGACCCTCAAGGACAAAGTCAACGGAGGCAGTAATAAAGTATAACAGAGTTTAATGAAACTTTACGGAGGAGCGGAGGGATCCCGGGGAGGCGGCGAGGCGTGGGAGACACTGGGTTTGTGGAGGAGGGAGCCTGGAATGAAGCAGAAAGCAGAATCAGCATGGAACAAACGAGCACCAAGTTCTCCTTTAACTAACTCACAGAATACTACTAGATAACTGTAATTCTAAATGCTGTCTATACTGACCACAGGAGTCAACGTTCAAGCGTCGGACGCCGGCTCTCAGCGGTTTATGTAGGCTGCTCTCTGATGGCTGGGATGTGGAGCAGCTGGGCTGATTGGAACCAGCCACACCTGTGCTGGCTGCAGCAGGCTGAGAGAGACGCCCGGCCCTTGCCCTTAGATGGCGTGCAGAGGAGGGACCAGGAACGTGTGACACAACACACACATCTGTAAGTGCAAGTTAAAACACTCCTATGCAAGGCGAAAACCGTTTATCAACAACACCCAGAAACGCTGTCGGCTTCGCTGGGCCTGAGCTCATCTAAGATGGACTGATACAAAGTGGAAAAGTGTTCCACATTTCAAATTGTTTTTGGAAACTGTGGATGTCGTGTCCTTCGGTCCAAAGAGGAAAAGAACCATCCGGATTGTTATAGGCGCAAAGTGTAAAAGGCAGCATGTGTGATGGTATGGGGGTGTATTAGTGCCCAAGACATGGGTAACTTACACATCTGTGAAGGCGCCATTAATGCTGAAAGGTACATACAGGTTTTGGAGCAACATATGTTGCCATCCAAGCAACGTTACCATGGACGCCCCTGCTTATTTCAGCAAGACAATGCCAAGCCACGTGTTACATCAACGTGGCTTCATAGTAAAAGAGTGCGGGTACTAGACTGGCCTGCCTGTAGTCCAGACCTGTCTCCCATTGAAAATGTGTGGCGCAATATGAAGCCTAAAATAGCACAAGGGAGACCCCCGGACTGTTGAACAACTTAAGCTGTACATCAAGCAAGAATGGGAAAGAATTCCACCTGAGAAGCTTCAAAAATGTGTCTCCTCAGTTCCCAAACCTTTACTGAGTGTTGTTAAAAGGAAAGGCCATGTAACACAGTGGTGAACATGCCCTTTCCCAACTACTTTGGCACGTGTTGCAGCCATGAAATTCCAAGTTAAAAAATAAAGTTTATGAGTTTGAACATCAAATATGTTGTCTTTGTAGTGCAATCAACTGAATATGGGTTGAAAAGGATTTGCAAATCATTGTATTCCGTTTATATTTACATCTAAAACAATTTCCCAACTCATATGGAAACGGGGTTTGTATTTCGATGCCCATGTATACAATTTTAACAATATTACTTCCTAGCAATGAAGTTAGCGCCCACATACCTGAAGTAGAGCTCTTCTCTCTTTCACCACAGAAGATTGTGGATTGCTCCTATTGCAATGTTGCTGCTCTTGTACATCATTCAGCATATGTTTGTCTGTGACCAGGCTGTCAAGGGTAAAGGGAGAATCCCAACTCCTGTGAGAGCTTGTGTCAATATCTGATGTTTCTATTCCAAATGTAGTACCGCCCCAGATCTGCTGGCATAGTTGGAAGTACAGCAAAACAACTCTAGCATAACCACTTCTTCTTCCACCTGCGTCCACTGCTTGTCTGTACTTTCCACCAATCACTTTCAGTTTACTTGTTTTTGCGACGTCCTCTTTCCAATGAGGAAGTTCCTCAGTCTGTACCGCTCCAAAATAGGGTAATAATGTCACCATACTTGAACTGGCAAGTTTCCCAGTCAACACTTTGTTGAGTTTTGTTAACTTTAAACTCCAAAATGATGCTTAAAAGTAGCTCTACTCCTCTGTCAGTCCACATATATAATTCTTTCTTGCCGTGACCCGCCATTTTTGCTATGTGCCGCCTCCGGAAATGACGTTTTGGATGTTTCTGATTGGCTAAAATGGTCTTAAGTAGAGATGTCCGATAAATGCTTTAAAATGTAATATCGGAAATATACAGAGCGCCAATAAACCTTAAAGGCACTGCCTTTGCGTGCAGGCCCAGTCACATAATATCTACGGCTTTTCACACAAATAAGTGAATGCGAAGCATACTTGGTCAACAGCCATACAGGTCACACTGAGGATGACCGTATAAACAACTTTAACACTGTCACAAATATGCGCCACATTGTGAACCCACACCAAACAAGAATGACAAACACATTTCGGGAGAACATCCGCACCGTAACACAACAGAACAAATACCCAGAACCCCTTGCAGCACTAACTCTCCCGGGACGCTGCAATATACACCCCCGAAACCTTCCCCCACCTCAACCTCCCAAATTCCAAGCTGCTGTTTTGAGGCATGTTAAAAAAAAACAAAAAACACTTTGTGACTTCAATAATAAATATGGCAGTGCCATGTTGGCATTTTTTTCCCCATAACTTGATTTCATTTATTTTGGAAAACCTTGTTACATTGTCTAATGCATCCAGCGGGGCATCACAACAAAATTAGGCATAATAATGTGTTAATTCCACAACTGTATATATTGGTATCGCTTGATATCGGAATATCGGATACCGTCAAAAAATCCATTATCGGACATCCCTAGTCTTAAGTCCTAGGCTACAGCGCCCCCAGTATTTTGGCATGCGTATGACATTCGGTGTATGCCTTTGGTTGGGGACAGAGATAGTTTTTTAAATGCGCACGTGTGGCTGGAGATCTTGTTAAGACCTTAGTTTAGGCGGTGGCTCTTTGTTGTTAAGGCGGCCGCCTTAACGCTGCGAGAAACCCTGTACCAATATTTTGGTACCGGTACCAAAATGTGTTTCGATACTTTTCGATACTTTTCTAAATAAAGGGCACCAGAAAAAAAATGTCATTATTGTCTTTATTTGAACAATAAATGTTAGTGTACATGAAACATATGTTTATTATTGTCATTTAGTCCTTAAATAAAATAGTCAACATACTAGACAACTTGTCTTTTAGTAGTAAGTAAACAAACAAAGACTCCTAATTAGTCTGCTGACGTATGCAGTAACATATTGTGTCATTTATACACCAATTATTTTGTACACATTATGAGGGACAAACTGTAAAAAATTATTAATCTACTTGTTCATTTACTGTTAGTACCGGCTTATTTTCTGTTTTAACATGTTCTATCTACACTTCTGTTCAAATGTAATAATCACTTATTCTTCTCTTCTTTGATACTTGACATTAGTTTTGGATGATACCACACATTTAGGTATCGATCCGATATTAAGTAGTTACAGGATTATACAATAAGATATAATACACAATAAACCAATAATAATATGGTTAAGAAATACTGATGTAAAGGGTAGGTGTCGCACTGTTTTTTGTTTTAACATGTTCTATCTACACTTCTGTTAAAATGTAATAATCACTTATTCTTCTCTTCTTTGATACTTGACATTAGTTTTGGATGATACCTCACATTTAGGTATCGATCCGATACCAAGTAGTTACAGGATCATACATTGGTCATATTCAAAGTCCTCATATGTCCAGGGATGTATTTACTGACTTTATAAACATAATATGCATTTTCTTAAAAAGGAAATACGATTTTGTGACGATAAAAAATATCGATGTAATCATAGTAGTATCAAGTAGATACGCTCCTGTACTTGGTATCATTACAGTGGATGTCAGGTGTAGATCCACCCATGGCGTTTGTTTACATTGTGACGGCGGTGAGCTATTGTACCCTCCTACGGTGTGTAGTGAAGCATGTTTAGCTATTCCTCGTCCTCCAGTGATAATGCTACTTGTAAGACAATTACTTTATTTGTCACCATGGAGGCCAGGATTAGTGATTTAGATGGACGTTAGCCGCTAGCTAGCCAGCCATGTCTTAAAGCAGCTCTTCCTGAGGGTGTTTCAGTGTTATAACTTCACCTTTATCTTTACTTTTTACACCAAAATGCGTCCATTCTCCCTTTTCTGTCTACACACTGTGTCTGCTTGTAAGTACTCTGTGTGTGTGCGCTGCCCAACATGCTCCTCTGCTCACACTTACTCCCTGCTATAGTGCAGTGTGTTTCTCCACTCCGTTTGAGTGCGCCTTTTGTTATTTTTCGGAAACAGTTTAATGTCTGCTTTAGAGTCCTAACCTGGTGTAGCCGATCTTAACATGTGCTTCAGTATTAGCTCGCCATCCAACTCCGGGATCATCTGGACTTCTGGGGTCCAATCCAGGGAAAGAATCCAAAGAATCTTTGCTACGAGATTGTCGATGCTTCACTCTCCTGCAAGGATGTTTTCCACTCGTGTGGCACTTACCTGTGGTCATCATTCCACATCTTGGCTCCACTCACACTTACTTCCTGCTATAGTGCAGTGTGTTTCTCCACTCCTTTTGAGTGTGTCTTTTTGTTATTGTTTAGAAACTCTTTAATCTCTGCTTTGGAGTCCGTATCCTGGTGTAGCCGATCTTAACATGTACTTGAGAATACTTGCTTGCAGTAATACATTTTAATGCAACATTGGAGCATACAGTTTGTGTTCAATTACAGTAAGTGTGTTTGTCGACACGATGTTACGCAATACCACAATTATACTGTACAATGGCCCTAATAAGCTGATGTAGGGCTGGCTTTTGTTTTCCTCTTTTCACTTCATTTGCTTTCATTGTCTGCCACTTCAACTCTGGCCTGTGCGCTGCCTGCCTCACCTGTCGCCGATTGGCAATCAGGTTGCTTCTTACACCAGCCTTGGTCCTCCAGGCAGGCATCTACCTCGACAGGTACTTGGTCTTTTGTGTACTTCACAGCTGAACAAGTTTTCATTTTGCACTTATTGATTTACCATTGTACCCACACGCCGTCTACCGACTCTGCATCCTTGGGTCACACACAATTTTGCGACGCATCGTGTGTTGACTCATTTTCAGTGGATATCAAATCCATACTGCTGTACAAACTGTACACAGACTACTTTAAAGTGTAAAACTCACTTTTTTTTTTATAGTATTGTCTTTTGACAAGATATACTGTCATAAAAAGTGTGTACTTTGTGTTTTGTATATCCTCACTTGGACATTCCAGTAAGTCTCTGGTACTAAATTTGTACAGGAGCGTATCTAGTCGATACTACTATGATTACACCGATATTTTTTATCGTCACAAAATCTTTTTTCCTTTTTTAAAAATTCCTATAATGTTTATAAAGTCAGTAAATATGTCCCTGGACACATGAGGACTTTGAATATGACCAATGTACGATCCTGTAACTACTTGGTATCGGATCGATACCCAAATGTGTGGGATCATCCCAAACTAATGTCAAGTATCAAAGAAGAGAAGAATAAGTGATACTTACATTTTAACAGAAGTGTAGATAGAACATGCTAAAACAGAAAGTAAGCAGATATTAACAGTAAATGAACAAGTAGATTAATAATACATTGTTTACAGTTTGTCCCTCATAATGTGTACAAAATAATAGGTGTATAAATGACCCAATATGTTACTGCATACGTCAGCAGACTAATTAGGAGTCTTTGTTTCTTTATTTAATTTATTTAATTTATTATTTATTTATTTAATTTATTAGTATTTATTAGTATTTAATTTATAATTAATTTATGTAATAATTCAATTTAATTAATTTAATTTGTTTATTAAATTGTTGATTAATGACACAATATGTTACTGCAAACGTCAGCAGACTAATTAGGAGTCTTTGTTTGTTTATTAAATTGTTTATTAAATTAATTTAATTTATTATTTTTTATTATTGTTTAATTTATTATTAATCAATTTAATTAATTTAATTTAATTTAATTAATTAATTTATTAAAATGTTGATTAATGACACAATATGTTACTGCATACGTCAGCAGACTAATTAGGAGTCTTTGATTGTTTATTAAATTGTTTATTTATTTAATTTATTAAATTTATTTAATGTATTATTTATTTATTTAATTCATTATTATGTATTATTATTTATTTTATTATTAATTTAGTGAATTAATTGAATTAAATTAAATTAATTTGTTTATTAAATTGTTGATTAATGACACAATATGTTACTGCATACGTCAGCAGACTTATTAGGAGTCTTTGTTTGTTTACTTACTACTAAAAGACAAGTTGTCTAGTATGTTCACTATTTTATTTAAGGACTAAATGACAATAATAAACATATGTTTCATGTACACTAACATTTTTTTGTTCAAATAAAGACAATAATGACATTTTTTGTGGTCCCCATTATTTAGAAAAGTATGGAAACGTAATCGAAATACATTTTGGTACTAAAATATTGGTATGGGGACAACCCTACACTGTTCTATTGCATTTTTTTATACAACATTTCTCATCCAAAATATTGTTTTTATTGTTAAAGGCCGTGTTAAAAAGGTGTTTTGGGGTCCCAAGCACAAACGATTCTGAACGTCCTCCTAGAGCCAGTGGAGGTGCCGACACGTAACACGACTGTACTTGACTTCTTACTGTCATCATCATCACCATCATCATGGTTCCATCCTGGCGTGGGCATCATTTACCGCCAGAAATAGCGTGTGCCTTTAAACGCCGCATCTTTGCATAAAAGGCACAATTTAAGTCGCGTGAACATCCGTCTGAAGCGTATCCACCTACACAACCGTGCTTGAACGCCATTTTCTACACTGTAACTGACGACGGAGAACGTGCGAGAACCCGCCAGCCCACCGTGGGCGTTTTTTTTGTATCCCCCTCCCCCCCGCCCCCTAACCCCGTGATGCGGAGGCGGGATTAATGAAAAGCTCCGTCTTTGCCACGAAAAAGAGCATTTCCACAATCTAGTTAACGGCCAAGACGCTGGCGTTAGGCGCCGTTGACTCGCCGTCGCCCCGCGGCGCTGCGTTGTGATGCATTCACTGACACTGGTCTGTGGGAAGGCTGCGGCCCACACCCCACCCCCACCATCAACATCATCATCGTCATCGCCTCACATGAGTCTGACATGTTCACACTCACAAAAAGTCCTTTTTCAGCGACTGAAAAAACATACAAATTCTGTGGTGACCTCCATCTACAAAACCCCAACCCCAACAAATCCTTTTCAACTTATATTCAATTGAATAGACTGCAAAGACAAGATATTTAACAATCAAACTGGAAAACGTTGTTATTGTTTGCAGATATTAGCTCATTTGGAGTTTGATGCCTGCAGCATGTTTCGAAAAAACTGGCACAAGTGGCAAAAAAGGCTGAGAAAGTTGAGGAATGCTCGTCAAAGACTTGTTTGGAACATGCCACGGGTGGACAGGCTAATTGGGAACAGGTGGGTGCCATGATTGGGTATAAAAGCAGCTTCCGTGAAATGCTCAGTCGTTCACAAACAAGGACGGGGCGAGGGTCACCACTTTGTCAACAAATGCCTGAGCAAATTGTTTAAGAACAACATTTCTCAACAAGGAATTTAGGGATTTCACCATCTACGCTCCGTAATATCATCAAAAGGTTCAGAGAATCTGGAGAAATCACTGCACGTAAGCCATGATATTATGCACCTTGGATCCCTCAGGCGGTACTGCATCAAAAAGCCACATCGGTGTGTAAAGGATATCACCACACGGGCTCAGGAGCACTTCAGAAAAACACTGTCAGTTAGGGTTAGGGTTAGGGTTAGGGTTAGGTCGCTACATCTGTAAGTGCAAGTTAAAAGTCTACTATGCAAAGCCGAAGCCATTTATCAACAACACCCAGAAACGTTTCGCTGGGCCCGAGCTCATCTAAGATGGACTGATGCAAAGTGGAAAAGTGTTCTGTGGTCTGATGAGTCCACATTTCAAATATTTTTTGGAAACTGTGGACCAAAGAGGAAAAGAACCATCCGGACTGTTCTAGGGTGAAAGTGTAAAAGGCAGCATGTGTGATGGTATGGGGGTGTATTAGTGCCCAAGACATGGGTAACTTACACATCTGTGAAGGCACCATTAATGCTGAAAGGTACATACAGGTTTTGGAGCAACATATGTTGCCGTCCACGCAACGTTATCACGGACGCCCCTGCTTATTTCAGCAAGACGATGCCGAGTCACATGTTACAACAGCGTGGCTTCATAGTAAAAGAGTGTGGGTACTAGACTGGCCTGCCTGTAGACCAGACCTGTCTCCCACTTCAAAAATGTGTCTCCTCAGTTCCCAAAACCTTTACTGAGTGTTGTTAAAAGGAAAGGCCATGTAACACACTGATAAAAATGCCTTTTTTGCAATGTTTTTTTTGCAAATGTATATATCTTGTCTTTGCAGTCTATTCAATTGAATATAAGTTGAAAAAGATTTGCAAATCATTGTATTCTCTTTTTATTTACCATTTACACAACGTGACAACTTCACTGCTTTAGTACAATACCACACACGGTAACACTTTAGTATGGGGAACATATTCACCATTAATTAGTTGCTTATTAACATGCAAATTAGTAACATATTGGCTCTTAATTAGTCATTATTAATTACTTATTAATGCCTTATTCATTATACAACCAGTAAGCCATTAACTAAGAGTCTTCCCTATAGCTCGGTTGGTAGAGTGGCCGTGCCAGCAACTTGAGGGTTCCAGGTTCGATCCCCGCTCCCGCCATCCTGGTCACTGCCGTTGTGTCCTTGGGCAAGACACTTCACCCACCTGCTCCCAGTGCCACCCACACTGCTTTAAATGTAACTTAGATATTGG
>NC_084756.1:5506751-5581751 GCF_033978785.1 Entelurus aequoreus | reverse complement strand
CAGGGGGGCCAGCAAGCATGAATTATGATGTTTTTCTTCCACTCACTTTGTCACTTCTTTGGCAGACTTGATGTGTTGTGCTAAATCACGTCAGTGTAATACATCTTTATAATAAGTGCTCTTTTCCATTCTGTTGGGTGAGCGGGGGAGGGGAGGCCTCACCTGTCGTGATGGGGTAATACAACAATGGAATAAATATTCACATTTGCTCATTAAACCGTGTTATGAATGCATTTCCTGTATGATTAAAGTGGCTTTTTTAGCATTTACGTGAGTAACAATCACTTGCAACCCCATTCATGCCGCTGTTGCTGGGCAACAGACCAAACACCCTGATGCCCTCGTTCTCATTACAGGTGACTTTAATCATGCTTCTTTGGACTCAATTTTACCCAGAAAAACATACACTGTAAAATTGTACATGGTAATTGGGATTTGTGATATGTTGTATATTTTATATACAAATATAATATAATATAATGATACAATATATCAGTATATATTATATACTGCATATATAATATGTACATTTTGCATACATTTTATATTTTATATTGCTACTATGGTATATTTTCAGTCTACTTCAGCCCTTACCTTTTGTTTGTTTGTTTAAACCATACGTGTGAATGCTCCAAAGCATTCACACGTATGGTTTTTCTTCTTCTTCTTCTTCTTCTTCTTCTTCTTCTTCTTCTTCTTCTTCTTCTTCTTCTTCTTCTTCTTCTTCTTCTTCTTCTTCTTCTTCTTCTTCTTCTTCTTCTAGTTCTAGTTATTGTTCTTGTTCTTCTTTTTGTTCTTCTTGTTCTTGTTCTTATTCTTGTTCTTGTTCTTGTTCTTGTTCTTCTTCTTCTTCTTGTTCTTCTTCTTCTTGTTCTTCTTCTTGTTGTTCTTCTTGTTCTTCTTCTTCTAGTTCTTCTTCTTGTTCTTCTTGTTCTTTTTCTTCTTGTTCTTCTTGTACTTTTTCTTCTTGTTCTTCTTGTTGTTGTTCTTGTTCTTCTTTTTCTTCTTCTTCTTCTTCTTCTTCTTCTTCTTCTTCTTCTTCTTCTTCTTCTTCTTCTTCTTCTTCTTCTTCTTCTTCTTCTCCTCCTCCTCCTCTTCCTCTTCCTCCTCCTCCAGATTTCGCCGCGTTCTACCTTCCACATTTTTCATTCGATTCAAACCGTTCCAATTTCAAACTGTTCAGCCTATTTGGGAATCGTGGGCTTTCGCTTGAAAAATTCCCAGATTTCCCAGAATTCCCGGTTTTCCGGGACATTTTTTGGTCTAGGTCATTTAAAAAGTAGTTTGCCTGCTGAAAAAGTGTGGCCACCCCTGCTATGGACCATTCTTTCCATGCTGAGCTCAACTACGCACTTACTTTGTGGACGCCATCTGCTCCACACTCCTTGTAAGTGTTTTTGCTGTGTTCCAGCATTTCCTTTGTTTCCTTCATAGTCTGTCCAGTCAGCACACTTCCCTTTTGTCTGTTTGTTTAAATCATTGTGTGAATGCTACAAAGCATTCACCCGTATGGTTTTTCTTTTTCTTGTTCTTGTTCTTGTTCTTGTTCTTGTTCTTGTTCTTGTTCTTGTTCTTGTTCTTGTTCTTCTTGTTCTTCTTCTTGTTCTTGTTCTTCTTGTTCTTGTTCTTGTTCTTGTTCTTGTTCTTGTTCTTGTTCTTGTTCTTGTTCTTGTTCTTGTTCTTGTTCTTGTTCTTCTTCTTGTTCTTTTTATTGTTCTTGTTCTGGTTCTTGTTCTTGTTCTTCTTCTTGTTCTTCTTCTTGTTGTTCTTCTTGTTCTTGTTCTTGTTCTTGTTCTTGTTCTTGTTCTTCTTGTTCTTGTTCTTGTTCTTGTTCTTGTTCTTGTTCTTGTTCTTGTTCTTGTTCTTCTTGTTCTTGTTCTTGTTCTTGTTCTTGTTCTTGTTCTTGTTCTTGTTCTTGTTCTTTTTCTTGTTCTTGTTCTTCTTCTTGTTCTTCTTCTTGTTCTTGTTCTGGTTCTTGTTCTTGTTGTTGTTATTCTTCTTCTCCTTCTTCCTTTTTTTTTTACTTTTCTTGTTCTTGTTCTTGTTCTTGTTCTTGTTCTTGTTCTTCTTCTTGTTCTTGTTCTTCTTCTTCTTCTTCTTCTTCTTCTCCTTCAGCTTCTTCTTCTTCTTCTTCTTCTTCTTCTTCTTCTTCTTCTTCTTCTTCTTCTTCTTCTTCTTCTTCTTCTTCTTCTTCTTCTTCTTCTTCTTCTTCAGATTTTGGCGTGCTCTACCTTCCACATTTTTTTAATCCGATTCAAACCGTTCCAATTTCAAACTGTTCAGCCTATTCGGGAATCGTGGGCTTTCCCTTGAAAAATTCCCAAAATTCCCAGATTTTCCAGAATTCCCGGGACATTTTTAGGTCTAGGTCATTTAAAAAGTAGTTTGTCTGCTGAAAAAGTGTGGGCACCCAGCAACTCAGCATGGACAATTCTTTCCATGCTGAGTTCAAGTACGCACTTACTTTGTGGACGCCATCTGCTCCACACTCCTTGTAAGTGTTTTTGCTGTGTTCCTTTGTTTCCTTCATAGTCTGTCCAGTCAGAACCCTTGACAATTTGTTTGGTTAAAGCACATAGGACCAAAAAAGTATTTGCTAAGGACTTTATTAAGTACTTATTATATGGTAATATAACGTTGTCATGAAAGTGAATTATTTCCTCGTTACTCTAATGTTATTAACAACAAATAGAGAATATTATTTACACTCCAAAGGCAGCTACGCCTCGCCAAGGTCACTAGAGGTCACTGACTAGGAGTGCTGAAAGCAGACCAAGCACGGAGTAGTCATCGGTGAGGAAGGCGAGGACGTGCGGCGTGATGAAAAGATTGATCACGGCGAGCGCGCTAGCTCCATTAGCGGCATTAGGAGAAAAATGAAGGAGCTTAGACGTCTGAGTAAACACCTCAAATCATCCAGGGCCTAATGAGCGACATCTGAAGCTGACAAACAAAAAAAAGAAAAAGCGCCTCCATCGCCATAACGACCGCGTCGCCGTTTGACTTTCTTCCTCCCCTGGAAGTCGGCGGCGTGGCGTTTTGGCACTAAGTGCGGCGCAGGATGACCACGCACGTTTTTGCCTTTTTTGTATCGACGCTCGCTACCGCGCTGGCCGCACATTGTTCAATGACATTGATTTCCTTCACACGCTCTCCTTCCTTGGCGGCCTCCTTTCGACGCTCGGGGGGCTGGAATGATCTGATTAAAACCACTAAAGTGTTGGCGTCCTCGCCAGCCCATTGCAAAACCACGCCAACAAACAGTAGCAGTCACACAATAAAGTTAAAAAGTACACAATACTTACAAGGGGGGTCTACAACCTGCAGCCCTAGAAAAAAATATTTTTTAGTTTTTAGTTTAAATATATTTTCTGTAAGAGGACAAACATGACACAAGTTGTTAGAAATCCCACTGTTTATATTAAACATGCTGCACTGATGAGACTATTTGGCAACCACCGTTTTGTCCTACTCATTTTGACGGTCCTTGAACTCACCATAGTTTGTTTGCATCTACAACTTTCTCCGATGCCGCCACAGAAAGACGTGTTTTATGCCACTCCTCCTTTGTCTCATTTTACTTATTTTGTTTACTTGTGTGTGATATCACGTAAGATACAAGCAGTCCTGTAAAGTGTTTACTTGTGTGTGATATCATGTGTGATACAAGCAGTCCTGCAGAGTGTTTACTTGTGTGATATCATGTGCGATACAAGTAATCCTACAGCATTGTTTACTTGTGTGAAATCATGTGCAATACAAGCAGTCCTGCAGAGTGTTTAATTGTGTGTGATATCATGTGTGATACAAGCAGTCTTGCAGAGTGTTTAATTGCGTGTGATATCACGTAAGATACAAGAAGTCCTGCAGAGTGTTTAATTGCGTGTGATATCATGTGCGATGCAAACAGTCCTGCAGAGTGTTTTATTGCGTGTGATATCATGTGCGATACAAACAGTCCTGCAGAGTGTTTACTTGCGTGTGATATTATGTGCGATACAAACAGTCCTGCAGAGTGTTTACTTGCGTGTGATATCATGTGTGATACAAGCAGTCCTGTAGAGTGTTCACTTATGTGTGATATCACGTAAGATACAATCAGTCCGGCAGCGTGTTTACTTGCCTGTGATATCATGTGTGATCCAAGCACTCCTGCAAAGTGTTTACTTGTGTGATATCATGTGTGATACAAGCAGCTCTACATAGTGTTTACTTGTTTGATATCATGTGCGATACAAGTAATCCTACAGCATTGTTTACTTGTGTGACATCATGTGCAATACAAGCAGTCCTGCAGGGTGTTTAATTGCTTGTGATATCATGTGTGATCCAAGCAGTCCTGTTGCATAGTGTTTACATGCGTGTGACATAATGTGCGATACAAGCAGTCCTACAGAGTGTTTAATTGTGTGTGATATCATGTGCGATACAAGCAGTCCTGCAGAGTGTTTACTTGTGTGTGATATTATGTAAGGTACAAACAGTCCTGCAGCGTGTTTACTTGTGTGTGATATCATGTGCTATACAAGCAGTCCTGCAGAGTGTTTACTTGTGTGATATCATCTGCGATACAAGTAATCCTACAGTATTGTTTACTTGTGTGATATCATGTGCCATACAAGCAGTCCTGCAGAGTGTTTAATTTTGGTGATATCTTGTGCAATACAATCAGTCCTGCAGAGTGTTTACTTGCTTGTGATATCATGTGCGATACAAGCAGTCCTGCAGAGTGTTTACTTGTGTGTGATATCATGTGTGATACAAGCAGTCCTGCATCCAGTTTACTTGTGTGATATCATGTGTGATACAAGCAGTCCTGCAGCGCGTTTACTTGCCTGTGATATCCTGTGCGATACAAGTAATTATACAGCATTGTTTACTTGTGTGTGATATCATGTGCAATACAAACAGTCCTGCAGAGTGTTTAATTGCGTGTGATATCATGTGTGATATCATGCCTGCAGTGTTTAATTATGTGTGATATCATGTGCGAAGAAGTCCTGCAGAGTGTTTACTTGTATGTGATATCATGTGCGATACAAGCAGTCCTGCAGCGTGTTTAATTGTGTGTGGTATCATGCGTGATCCAAGCAGTCCTGCAGCGTGTTTACTTGTGTGTGATATTGTGTCCAATACGAGCAGTTCTGCATAGTGTTTACTTGTGTGTGATATCATGTGTGATACAAGCAGTCCTGCATCCAGTTTACTTGTGTGATATCATGTGTGATACAAGTAGCCCTGGAGCCAGTTTACTTATTTGTGATATCATGTGTGATACAAGCAGTCCTGCAGAGTGTATAATTGCCTGTGATATCACGTGCGATACAAGCAGTACTGCAGAGTGTTTACTTGTGTGTGATATCATGTGTGATACAAGCAGTCCTGCAGCGCGTTTACTTGTGTGATATCATGTGCGTGTGTGATATTATGTGCGATACAAGTAATCCTACAGCATTTTTTACTTGTGTGATATCATGTGCAATACAAGCAGTCCTGCAGAGTGTTTAATTGCGTATGCTGTCATTTGTGATACAAGCAGTCCTGCAGAGTGTTTAATTGCATGTGATATCATGTGCGATACAAGCAGTCCTGCAGAGTGTTTACTCGCGTGTGATATCATGTGCGATACAAGCAGTCTTGCAGCGTGTTTACTTGCATGTGATATCATGTGTGATCCAAGCATCCTGTAAAGTGTTTTATTTGCTAGTGATATCATGTGCGATACAAGCAGTAGTGCAGCATGTTTACTTGTGTGTGTGTGTGTGTGTGTGTGTGTGTGTGTGTGTGTGTGTGTGTGTGTGTGTGTGATCTTATATACGATACAAGCAGGCCTGCAGAGTGTTTACTTGTGTGTGTGATACCATGTAAGATACAAGCAGTCGAGCAGCGTATTTACTTGCGTGTGATATCATGTGCGACGCAAATAATCCTACAGCATTGTTTACTTGTGTGTAATATCATGTGTGATACAAGCAGTCTTGGGGGGTGTTTACTTGTGTGTGTTTGATATCATATGCGATACAAGCAGTCCTGCAGCGTGTTTACTTGTGTGATATCATGTGCGATACAAGCAGTCCTCAGTTTTTCAGTAGTGTGTGGTTGTCATATTAATTGATGGAGTATAGTGGGAATACATTGAGAACAGGAAGTAAACAAGTGTTAGCAATATGTGACGGAATAAGTTCTGCTTCTTCTTGCTCCTTTTCAGACATGTTAAACAGGACTACTATGAACTACTATAAACTACTACTATAAACAGGACTACTATGAACTACTATAAACTACTACTATAAACAGGACTACTATGAACTACTATAAACTACTACTATAAACAGGACTACTATGAACTACTATAAACTACTACTATAAACAGGACTACTATGAACTACTATAAACTACTACTATAAACAGGACTACTATGAACTACTATAAACAGGACTACTATGAACTACTATAAACTACTACTATAAACAGGACTACTATGAACTATTATAAACTACTACTATAAACATGACTACTATGAACTACTATAAACTACTACTATAAACAGGACTACTATGAACTACTATAAACTACTACTATAAACAGGACTACTATGAACTACTATAAACAGGACTACTATGAACTACTATAAACTACTACTATAAACAGGACTACTATGAACTATTATTAACTACTACTATAAACAGGACTACTATGAACTACTATAAACTACTACTATAAACAGGACTACTATGAACTACTATAAACTACTACTATAAACAGGACTACTATGAACTACTATAAACTACTACTATAAACAGGACTACTATGAACTACTATAAACAGGACTACTATGAACTACTATAAACAGGACTACTATGAACTACTATAAACTACTACTATGAACAGGACTACTATGAACTACTATAAACAGGACTATTATGAACTACTATAAACTACTACTATAAACAGGACTACTATAAACTACTATAAACAGGACTACTATGAACTACTATAAACAGGACTACTATGAACTACTATAAACTACTACTATAAACAGGACTACTATGAACTACTATAAACAGGACTATTATGAACTACTATAAACTACTACTATAAACAGGACTACTATGAACTACTATAAACAGGACTACTATGAACTACTATAAACTACTACTATAAACAGGACTACTATGAACTACTATAAACAGGACTATTATGAACTACTATAAACTACTACTATAAACAGGACTACTATGAACTACTATAAACAGGACTATTATGAACTATTATAAACTACTACTATAAACAGTACTACTATGAACTACTATAAACTACTACTATAGACAGGACTACTATGAACTACTATAAACTACTATTATAAACATGACTATTATGAACTACTATAAACAGGACTACTATGAACTACTATAAACTACTACTCTAAACAGGACTACTATGAACTACTATAAACTACTACTATAAACAGGAATACTATGAACTACTATAAACTACTACTATAAACAGGACTACCCTGAACTACTATAAACAGGACTATTATGAACTACTATAAACTACTACTATAAACAGGACTACTATGAACTACTATAAACAGGACTACTATGAACTACTATAAACAGGACTACTATGAACTACTATAAACTACTACTATAAACAGGACTACTATGAACTACTATAAACAGGACAATTATGAACTACTATAAACTACTACTATAAACAGGACTACTATGAACTACTATAAACAGGACTACTATGAACTACTATAAACTGCTACTATAAACAGGACTACTATGAACTACTATAAACTACTACTATAAACAGGACTATTATGAACTACTATAAACTACTACCATAAACAGGACTACTATGAACTACTATAAACTACTACTATAAACAGGACTATTATGAACTACTATAAACAAGACTACTATGAACTACTATAAACTACTACTATAAACAGGACTACTATGACCTACTATAAACTACTACTATGAACAGGACTACTATGAACTACTATAAACTACTACTATAAACAGGACTACTCTGAACTACTATAAACAGGACTACTATGAACTACTATAAACTACTACTATAAACAGGACTACTATGAACTACTATAAACAGGACTACTATGAACTACTATAAACTACTACTATAAACAGGACTACTATGAACTACTAGAAACAGGACTATTATGAACTACTATAAACTACTACTATAAACAGGACTACTATGAACTACTATAAACTACTACTATAAACAGGACTACTATGAACTATTATAAACTACTACTATAAACAGGACTATTATGAACTACTATAAACTACTACTATAAACAGGACTACTATGAACTACTATAAACAGGACTACTATGAACTACTATAAACTACCACTATAAACATGACTACTATGAACTACTATAAACTACTACTATAAACAGGACTACTATGAACTACTATAAACTACTACTATAAACAGGACTATTATGAACTACTATAAACTACTACTATAAACAGGACTACTATGAACTACTATAAACAGGACTACTATGAACTACTATAAACTACTACTATAAACATGACTACTATGAACCACTATAAACTACTACTATAAACAGGACTACTATGAACTACTATAAACTACTACTATAAACAGGACTACTATGAACTACTATAAACAGGACTACTATGAACTACTATAAACTACTACTATAAACAGGACTACTATGAACTATTATAAACTACTACTATAAACATGACTACTATGAACTACTATAAACTACTACTATAAACAGGACTACTATGAACTACTATAAACTACTACTATAAACAGGACTACTATGAACTACTATAAACAGGACTACTATGAACTACTATAAACTACTACTATAAACAGGACTACTATGAACTATTATTAACTACTACTATAAACAGGACTACTATGAACTACTATAAACTACTACTATAAACAGGACTACTATGAACTACTATAAACTACTACTATAAACAGGACTACTATGAACTACTATAAACTACTACTATAAACAGGACTACTATGAACTACTATAAACAGGACTACTATGAACTACTATAAACAGGACTACTATGAACTACTATAAACTACTACTATGAACAGGACTACTATGAACTACTATAAACAGGACTATTATGAACTACTATAAACTACTACTATAAACAGGACTACTATAAACTACTATAAACAGGACTACTATGAACTACTATAAACAGGACTACTATGAACTACTATAAACTACTACTATAAACAGGACTACTATGAACTACTATAAACAGGACTATTATGAACTACTATAAACTACTACTATAAACAGGACTACTATGAACTACTATAAACAGGACTACTATGAACTACTATAAACTACTACTATAAACAGGACTACTATGAACTACTATAAACAGGACTATTATGAACTACTATAAACTACTACTATAAACAGGACTACTATGAACTACTATAAACAGGACTATTATGAACTATTATAAACTACTACTATAAACAGTACTACTATGAACTACTATAAACTACTACTATAGACAGGACTACTATGAACTACTATAAACTACTATTATAAACATGACTATTATGAACTACTATAAACTACTACTATAAACAGGACTACTATGAACTACTATAAACTACTACTATAAACAGAACTACTATGAACTACTATAAACAGGACTACTATGAACTACTATAAACTACTACTATAAACAGGACTACTATGAACTACTAGAAACAGGACTATTATGAACTACTATAAACTACTACTATAAACAGGACTACTATGAACTACTAGAAACAGGACTATTATGAACTACTATAAACTACTACTATAAACAGGACTACTATGAACTACTATAAACTACTACTATAAACAGGACTACTATGAACTACTATAAACTACTACTATAAACAGGACTATTATGAACTACTATAAACTACTACTATAAACAGGACTATTATGAACTACTATAATCAGGACTACTATGAACTACTATAAACTACTACTATAAAGAGGACTACTATGAACTACTATAAACATGACTATTATGAACTACTATAAACTACTACTATAAACAGGACTACTATGAACTATTATAAACAGGACTACTATGAACTACTATAAACTACTACTATAAACATGACTACTATGAACTACTATAAACTACTACTATAAACAGGACTACTATGAAATACTATAAACTACTACTATAAACAGGACTATTATGAACTACTATAAACTACTACTATAAACAGGACTACTATGAACTACTATAAACAGGACTACTATGAACTACTATAAACTACTACTATAAACATGACTACTATGAACTACTATAAACTACTACTATAAACAGGACTACTATGAACTACTATAAACTACTACTATAAACAGGACTACTATGAACTACTATAAACAGGACTACTATGAACTACTATAAACTACTACTATAAACATGACTACTATGAACTACTATAAACTACTACTATAAACAGGACTACTATGAACTACTATAAACAGGACTACTATGAACTACTATAAACTACTACTATAAACAGGACTACTATGAACTACTATAAACTACTACTATAAACAGGACTATTATGAACTACTATAAACTACTACTATAAACAGGACTACTATGAACTACTATAAACAGGACTACTATGAACTACTATAAACTACTACTATAAACATGACTACCATGAACTACTATAAACTACTACTATAAACAGGACTACTATGAACTACTATAAACAGGACTACTATGAACTACTATAAACTACTACTATAAACAGGACTACTATGAACTACTATAAACTACTACTATAAACAGGACTATTATGAACTACTATAAACTACTACTATAAACAGGACTACTATGAACTACTATAAACAGGACTACTATGAACTACTATAAACTACTACTATAAACATGACTACCATGAACTACTATAAACTACTACTATAAACAGGACTACTGCATCTGCATTGTGGGTGTTGATAGTTTGATTACCACACACTGCAGTGTGGCTCCTGGGTGTGAGTAGGGGCCACACTGAGTGTGTGAATATGATTGGCCACCATGGCTGCGCACTGATTGGTTGTGGGTGGCAGGTGGGCGTGGTCTTGTCCTCACAGTGGGCGTGGTCTTGTCATCACAGTGAGTAGAGTCAGCTGTGAGAATGTATGACGTCACAGGCAGGGAAGGAACTTTTTGTTGGTCCGAGTCTTCTTTTTTTGACGCTGGTATCAGACTTTTACACTGGTATCAGACTTTTACACTGGTATCAGACTTTTTGTTTCTTCTGTCACCTTCATGTTGCCATCACACAGTAAGTGACTCTTTATATCTCATATGGACAATGAATATTAATATTAATAAACACTTGTTGTTTGATTTGGTCCGCTAAAGAGTGGCTTCCAAAATGTAATCCATGTCGATACTGACCTTTTAAACTCATTATGGATTCCCCCAATGTTGATATCACATATTGATCCAATATCAGCATTTAGGCTTGCATCTAAACTTTCCAACATTAGTTCTACTACAAGCAGTCCTGCAGCGTGTTTACTTGTGTGTGATATCATGTGCGATACAAGTAGTCCTTGCAGAGTGTTTACTTGTGTGTGTGATGTTATGTGCGATACAAGTAGTCCTTGCAGAGTGTTTACTTGTGTGTGATGTCATGTGCGATACAAGCAATCCTGCGGCGTGTTTACTTGTGTGTGATATCATGTGCGATACAAGCAGTCCTGCAGCGTGTTTACTTGTGTGTGTGATCATGTGCGATACAAGTAGTCCTTGCAGAGTGTTTACTTGTGTGTGATGTCATGTGCTATACAAGCAATCCTGCAGCGTGTTTACTTGTGTGTGTGATGTCATGTGCGATACAAGCAGTTCTGCAGCGTGTTTACTTGTGTGTGATATCATGTGCAATACAGGCAGTCTTGCGGACAGTTTACTTGTGTGTGTGTGTGAAATCATGTGCGATACAAGCAGTCTTGCAGCACGTTTACTTGTGTGATATCATGTGCGATACAAGCAGTCTTGCAGCACGTTTACTTGTGTGATATCATGTGCGATACAAGCAGTCCTGCAGCCTGTTTACTTGTGTGTGATATCATGTGCGATACAAGCAGTCTTGCAGCACGTTTACTTGTGTGATATCATGTGCGATACAAGCAGTCTTGCAGCACGTTTACTTGTGTGATATCATGTGCGATACAAGCAGTCCTGCAGCCTGTTTACTTGTGTGTGATATCATGTGCAATACAAGCAGCCCTACAGCGTGTTTACTTGTGTGTGATGTCATTTGCGATACAAGCAGTCCTGCACAGTGTTTACTTGTGTGTGATATCATGTGTGATACAAGCAGTCCTGCAGCGTGTTTACTTGTGTGTGATGTCATTTGCGATACAAGCAGTCCTGCACAGTGTTTACTTGTGTGTGATATCATGTGTGATACAAGCAGTCCTGCAGCGTGTTTACTTGTGTGTGTGATGTCATTTGCGATAAAAACAGTCCTGCAGAGTGTTTAATTGCGTGGGATATCATGTGTGATACAAGCAGTCCTGCAGAGTGTTTACTTGTGTGTGATATCATGTGTGATACAAGCAGTCCTGCAGCGTGTTTACTTGTGTGTGATGTCATTTGCGATACAAACAGTCCTGCAGAGTGTTTAATTGCGTGTGATATCATGTGTGATACAAGCAGTCGAGCAGCGTGTTTACTTGCGTGTGATATCATGTGTGATACAAGCAGTCTTGCAGCGTGTTTACTTGTGTGTGATGTCATTTGCGATACAAGCAGTCCTGCACAGTGTTTGTGTGATATCATGTGCAATACAAACAGTCCTGCAGAGTGTTTAATTGCATGTGATATTATGTGCAATACAAGCAATCCTGCAGAGTGTTTACTTGCGTGTGATATCATGTGTGATACAAGCAGTCCTGCAGAGTGTTTACTTGCCTGCGATATCATTTGTGGTCCAAGCAGTCCTGCAAAGTGTTTACTTGTGTGTGATATCATGTGCGATACAAGCAGACCTGCATAGTGTTTACTTGTGTGTGTGTGATATCATGTAAGATACAAGCAGTCGAGCAGCGTGTTTACTTGCGTGGAATATCATGTGCGACGCAAGTAATCCTACAGCATTGTTTACTTGTATGTGATATCATGTGCTGTACAGGCAGTCCTGCAGAGCGTTTACTTGTGTGTCATATAATGTGCGATACAAGTAATCCTACATCATTGTTTACTAGTGTGTGATATAATGTGCGATACAGGCAGTGCTGCATTCAACTTGTGTGTTATATCATGTGCAATACAAGTAGTCCTGCAGCGTGTTTACGTGTGTCTGATATCATGTGTGATACAAGCAGTCCTGCAGCGTGTTTATTTGTTTGTGATCTCATGTGCGATACAAGCAGTCCTGCAGAGTGTTTATTTGTGTTATATCATGTGCGATAAAAGCAGTCCTGCAGCATATTTACTTGTGTGATATCATGTGTGATATCATGTGCGATACAATCAGTCCTGCAGCGTGTGGCGAGTTTACTTGTGTGTGATATCATCTGCGATAAAAGCAGTCCTGCAGCGTGTTTACTTGTGATATCATATGCCATACAAGTAATCCTACAGCATTGTTTACTTGTGTGTGATATCATGTGTGATACAAGCAGTCATGCAGCGTGTTTACTTGACTGTGATATCATACGAATACATTTAATCCTACAGCAATATTTATTTGTGTGTGATATAATGTGCGATACAAACAGTCTTGTAGCCAGTTTACCTGTGTGATATCACGTGCGATAAAAGCAGTCCTGCAGCGTGTTTACTTGTGTGTGTGATATCATGTGTGATACAAGCAGTCCTGCAGCGTGTTTACTGGTGTTATATCATTTGCGATACAAACAGTGCTGCAGCGCGATTACTTGTGTTATTATCATGTGTGATACAAGCAGTCCTGGAGCCAGTTTACTTATGTTTGATATCATGTGCGATACAGGCAGTCCTGCAGCGTGTTTACTTCCCTGTGATATCATACGAATGTGTGATATCATGTGCGATACAAACAGTCTTGTAGCCAGTTAACCTGTGTGTGATATCACGTGCGATAAAAGCAGTCCTGCAGCGTGTTTACTTGTGTGTGATATCGTGTGCGATACAAGTATGCTTGCAGCGTGTTTAATTGTGCGATTTAATGTGCGATACAAACAGTGCTGCAGCGCGATTACTTGTGTGATATCATGTGCGATATAAAGAGTCCTGTATTGTTTACTTGTATGATAGAATCAGAAGCATGTGCGATACAAGCAGGCTTACAGCGTGTTTGCTTGTGTGTGTGATATCACTTGCGATAAAAGCAGTCCTGCAACGTGTTTACTTGTGTGATACAAGCAGACCTGCAGTGTGTTTACTTGTGTGTGATATCATGTGTGATACAAGCAGTCCTCCAGCGTGTTTACTTGCCTGTGATATCATGTGCGGTACAAGTAATCCTAAAGCATTATTTACTTTTGTGTGATATCATGTGCGATAAAAGTCGTTTTGCAGCAGTGCGAATACGTGTGTGATATCATGTGCGATACAAAGAGTCCTGCAGTGTTTACTTGTATGATATCATGTGCGATACAAGCAGTCTTACAGCGTGTTTACTTGTGTGTGATTTCATGTGCGATATAAGTAGTCCTGCAGCATGTTTACATGTGTGTGTGTGTTATTAAGTGTGATACAAGCAGTCCTGCAGCATGTTTACCTGTGTGATACAAGCAGTCCTGCAGCGTGTTTACCTGTGTGATATCATGTGTGATACAAGGAGTCCTGCAGCGTGTTTACCTGTGTGATATCATGTGTGATACAAGCAGTCCTGCAGCGTGTTTACCTGTGTGATATCATGTGTGATACAAGCAGTCTTGCAGTGTGTTTACTTGTGTGATATCATGTGCGATACAAGCAGTCCCACGGCGTGTTTACTTGTGTGTGATATCATACACGATACAAGTAATCCTACAGCATTGTTCACTTGTGTGTGACATCATGTGCGATACAAGCAGTCCTGCAGCGTGTTTACTTGTGTGTTTGATATCATGTGCGATACAAGCATAGTGTTTACTTGTGTGTGTGATATCATGTGTGATACAAGCAGAGGAATTACTTGTAAAAAGCTGACAGTTTAACATTTAAAAGTTCTCCATTAATCGCATCATTTCTTCTATTTTGCAAAGGTCCTTCACAAAAGATAAACATGCTAGGCTATGTGCTACTAGGAGCTGGCAGCTACACAACAGCTAAGCACACAATAGCACACAAGCTGGTGATAATCATTGAACAGTAAAACATGACATTTGTCATTTGAAACAAGTATCAAACATTTATAGTTCTTTATTAATTACACATGCAAAGTCTCCACGGCAGAAAGTTTCAAGTAACAAACGTGTCCGCGCCATTCCACTTACTGTCGTGGGTGCAACTTAATACATTCTTGTAAAAACTCGGTGTCACCAAAATCAACTTAACAAAACTTTTTTTTTTTTTTTGCCTACTCAGGCAAAACTTTTCGTTTCTTTGGTTGTTCCGCAGCTTCGGCCATGACGGCGGTAATTGCACGCAGGCGTTAGCGTCCTTTAACGAATGGGAATATTTGTGAAAAGTCCTTCCGTCTTCCGCCTAACCGAGATCTGGTCGCATGTATATTTCTGCCATTTTCCTCCTGTCGGTGACACTTTGAGAGTAGAAGTGTTGATGTTTTTCTCGTTCTACTTGTGCCTGTAGACGCGAAGAGGTTCTCTCCAGCAACACGGTTCTTTGTCTTTGTAATCTCATGTGTTTCCTTTTATTTGACAAAGTGAAGAGGAGAGAGGAGCAAAGAATATTGAATGGCAAACAAACACCAAGGCCGAGGGCAAAACTCACTTCTCACCTGCATCTTTGATTTCCTGCCACTAGAGTTGGCTTTGGTGTGGACGCGGCTAATAAAACAAAGGACCTTTTTTTGACCTGCCGGCTTTCATAAACCTTACACGGCTGGTTGGTCCACACGCTTCCTTGCAGCGAGGACATCTGCTGCATGGATTCCCGCTGGATGTGTAGCGGCAGCGGAACTGCCCCGCCGCGGCTGGGGACTATTTCCGTTTCCTTTCAAATCTCTGTGTCGTGCCGCTCAACATTCTAGCGCTAAATACCGTAAATGTATAAACCGCTATTTTTTCCACCCCACGCTTTGAACCCTGCAGTATATAAAACGGTGCGGCTAATTTATAGATTTTTCTTCGCGGACGGTCAAAAAATGCATATATTTTTCATAGAACACATGCGAAAACACTATGGTTTGTGTTATGGCGCCTTCTTTTGGACGAGTTGACTCACTGCAGGTGCTGCTGGGTGAATGTGAATTCCTTCCTGAACCGGAAGTAGAAGTGCCGTTCTGTTTTAGAGCCGTCTGTAGCGTTTCTACTCGTATGGATTCTTCATTCGTCACTCCAAGCAATGTTTGTAAGTTTTACAATATAACTAAAACTATTCCTACTTACTAAAACTTCCTGTTTTAATGCTTTGAACTGAGTAGTGTAACCGTCCATAGCGTTTCTACTGGTATAGATTCTTCATTCGCCACTCCAAGCAACGTTTATAAGTTTTAAAATATAACTAAAATAATTCCTACTTACTAAAACTTCCTGTTTTAATGCCTTGAACTGAAAAGTGTAGCCGTCCATAGCGTTTCTACTCGTGTGGATTCTTCATTCGTCACTCCAAGCAATGTTTGTAAGTTTCACAATATAACTAAAACTATTCTTACTTACTAAAGCATCCCATTTACTTCCTGTTTTAATGCCTAGAACTGAAAAGTGTAACCGTCCATAGCGTTTCTACTCGTATGATTCTTAATTCATCACTCCAAGCAACGTTTGTAAGTTTTACAATATAACTAAAACTATTCTTACTTACTAAAGCGTCCCATGTACTTCCTGTTTTAATGCCTTCAACTGAAAATTTACCGTCCATAGCGTTTCTACTGGTATATATTCTTCATTCATCACTCCAAACAACGTTTGTAAGTTTTACAATATAACTAAAACTATTTCTATTTACTAAACCGTCCCATGTGTGATGTCTGTAGGGGTGTTTTCATGCATTTTTGTACAGCATTAGCCAATATGCTAACACATTTATTATTAGTTCTATTAACTTACAATGGCATTCTTTTTGTATTGTTTCAGTTTCACAAATTCCTCAGTAAATGTACCAAAAGGTCACCGTGGAGGTATTGAGTCTGTTTAGCTGATTGGAGAGCTAGCTTGCGCAGCTAGCGCGTCCATGGCGATGACTTTTGTTTTGTCTGATCAACCGTTTTACTGCCCTGTTACAGGCACCATTTGGAAACAATGAAAGTATGTAAACAAACATTTACAAAATATTTCTGTGTAAATAACTAATTTCTCAACGTTTATATTATGCGACAGTGCGGCTAATATATGGAAAATGTATTTTTACTGGTGAAAAGCGACAAGCAGTATCATACTAAAATGAACTTGATATCAAACAGGAAGAGGCAACAACACAGTGTGCCACAGCGGACAACATACGCACACGTACACGATGGGAATAATGAACAATAAATGAATAATTGAAGTGACAAACTTGCCATCCAAACAATACCCCGTTTGTTGACAAGGAGATATGACAGCCATAAAAGCACATTCAATCTCATTATTAAGCAGAGGTAACACAATCCGGTGAAAATAATATTGGACAATAAATCAATGATCAAAGTGACAAACTTGCCATCCAAACAATACCCCGTTTGTTGACAAGGAGATATGACAGCCATGGAAGCACATTCACTCTCTTTATCAAGCAGAGGTGACACAATCCGGTGAAAATAATATTGAACAACAAATCAATGATCGAAGTGACAAACTTGCCATCCAAACAATACCCCGTTTGTTGACAAGGAGATAGGACAGCCATGAAAGCACATTCAGCTCCGTTGAAACCCTCGATGACGTCACACGTCACTTGGCAACAGACTCACTGTGCTCTTATATTAAACCTCTCTCAAATGCATATTCCAGATATTTAAAGTTTTATTTTAAGTAACGTATACATTACTTCCCCCTAGTAATTAATTACATTTATTAAAAGAGTAATTCCGATAGTGATTCCATTAATTTTTTTGTTAAAGTATAGATGACTTTCTAAAAGTAATTTTCAGAACACTGCTAATAAGTAAGTACGTAGTGTCTGAACCTCTATCTTAACACAGCACATAGCTCCGCCCCCTCTCAAGTCATGCACGCTCCCCAACAGGGGATACACATAATTGCTATAGCGACATCCAGTGGACACATTTAGAACAGCAGTTTCTTTCATTCAAAAATTTAAAGTCATTTTTTATACAAAACCCAAAACCAGAATGCAGACTGTGGCTTGGCGTCGTCTTGCTGAAATAAGCAGGGGCGTCCATGGTTACGTCGCTTGGATGGCAACAGATGTTGCTCCAAAAGCTGTATGTACCTTTCAGCATTAATGGTGGCTTCACAGATGTGTAAGTTACCCATGTCTTGGGCACTAATACACCCCCATACCATCACACATGCTGCCTTTTACACTTTCACCCTAGAACAGTCCGGATGGTTCTTTTCCTCTTTGGTCCCGAGGACACATCGTCCACCGTCCACCATTTTCCAAAAACAATTTGAAATGTGGACTCGTCAGACCACAGAACACTTTTCCACTTTGCATCAGTCCATCTTAGATGAGCTCGGGCCCAGTGAAGTGTTTCTGGGTGTTGTTGATAAATGTCTTTGGCTTTGCATAGTAGAGTTTTAACTTGCCCTTACAGATGTAGCGACCAACTGTAGTTACTGACAGTGGTTTTCTGAAGTGTTCCTGAGCCCAAGTGGAGATATCCTTTACACACTGATGTCGCGTTTTAATGCAGTGCCGCCCGAGGAATTGAAGGTCACGGGCATTCAATGTTGGTTTTCGGCCTTGCCGCTTACGTGCAGTGATTTCTCCAGATTGTCTGAACCTTTTGATGATATTACGGAGCGTAGATGGTAGGTGGTAGACCTGACAATCACATCCTCAACAGTCCCAACAAATTGCCGCCATGCTCCCAGAGTTCCTCTCTTCTGGTGATGAGAACTGGTCTTCCCATACCTTGCCAGCCTGGAGCCATTCTCTTGGAAATGACTTCTCTCAAGGTTTGATCGGACAAGAATGCCTTAATCTTGACAGGCAGGCAGGCGAGGCAGATACAGTAAATCAATCAGCGTGTCTGAGAGGTAGCAGCCTCCCGTATCGACCGTGTCACCCCCAGCACACAAACACCGTGATGGGATTGTGTCTCTTGCAGCTCTCATGTTGTGTTCTAACTTTGTTTTGTGGCACCGACTCTGGTCCTTTTACTTCACCAGGAGAACCCAGGCACTAAACAAGTGGCCCGAGACTGCTTGGAAGGAGCGGATCTGGGTTCACTTCCTAGTCAACTCTGGGGCGGTTCAGTTCACTTAAGCTCAAACATTTCAATTATTTTTCGGATTATAGAGCTCACCGGTATATAAGCGCATCTACTACATTTTATTTCCATATATAAGCGCATCTACATTTTATTTCCATATATAAGCCGCATCTACTACATTGTAACACATTTTATTTCCATATATAAGCCACATCTACTACATTTTCCATCCATCCATCCATTTTCTACCCCTTATTCCCTTCGGGGTCGCGGGGGGAGCTGGAGCCTATCTCAGCTACAATCGGGCGGAAGGCAAGGTACACCCTGGACAAGTCGCCACCTCATCGCAAGGCCAACTACATTTTATATTTATATATAAGCTGCATCTACTACATTTTATTTCCATATATAAGCTGCATCTACTACGTTTTATTTCCATATATAAGCTGCATCTACTACATTTTATTTCCATATATAAGCCGCATCTACTACATTTTTTAACATATAAGTCACATCTACTACATTTTATTTCCATATATAAGCGGCATCATCTACATTTTAACACATTTTATTTCCATATATAAGCCACATCTACTATATTTTAACATATTTTATTTCCATATATAAGCCACATCTACTACATTTTAACATCTTTTATTTCCATATATAAGCCGTATCTACTACATTTTAACACATTTTATTTCCATATATAAGCCGCATCTACTACATTTTATATTTATGTATAAGCTGCATCTACTACATTTTATTTCCATATATAAGCTGCATCTACTACATTTTATTTCCATATATAAGCCGCATCTACTACATTTTAACACATTTTATTCCATATATATAAGCCGCATCTACTACATTTTTTAACATATAAGTCACGTCTAATACATTTTATTTCCATATATAAGCGGCATCATCTACATTTTAACACATTTTTCTTCCATATATAAGCCGCATCTACTACATTTTAACACATTTTATTTCCATATATAAGTCGCATCTACTACATTTTAACACATTTTATTTCCATATATAAACCCCATCTACTACATTTTATATTCATATATAAGCTGCATCTACTACATTTTATTTCCATATATAAGCAGCATCTACTATATTTTAACACAATTTATTCCATATATATAAGCCGCATCTACTACATTTTTTAACATATAAGTCACATCTACTACATTTTATTTCCATATATAAGCCGCATCTACTACATTTTAACACAATTTATTCCATATATATAAGCCGCATCCACTACATTTTTTAACATATAAGTCACATCTACTACATTTTATTTCCATATATAAGCCACATCTACTATATTTTAACACATTTTATTTCCATATATAAGCCGCATCTACTACATTTTAACATATTGTATTTCCATATATAAGCCGCATCTACTACATTCTAACATATTTTATTTCCATATATAAGCCGCATCTACTACATTCTAACATATTTTATTTCCATATATAAGCCGCATCCACTACATTTTTTCACACATTTTATTTCCATATATAAGCCGCATCCACTACATTTTAACATATTTTATTTCCATATATGAGCCGCATCTACTACATTTTATTTCCATATTTAAGCCACATCTACTATATTTTATTTCCATATTTAAGCCGCAACTACTACATTTTAACATATTTTACTTCCATATATAAGCCACATCTACTACATTTTAACATATTTTACTTCCATATATAAGCCGTATCTACTACATTTGAACACATTTCATTTCCATATATAAGCCACATCTACTACATTTTAAGATATTTTATTTCCATATATAAGCCGCATCTACTACATTTGAACATATTTTACTTCCATATATAAGCCGTATCTACTACATTTGAACACATTTCATTTCCATATATAAGCCGTATCTACTACATTTTAACATTTTATTTCCATATATAAGCCGCATTTACTACATTTTTTTCACACATTTTATTTCCATATATAAGCCACATCTACTACATTTTATTTCCATATTTAAGCCACATCTACTATATTTTATTTCCATATTTAAGCTGCATCTACTACATTTTATTTCCATATATAAGCCGCATCTACCATATTTTAACACATTTTATTTCCATATATAAGCCACATCTGCTATAATTTATTTCCATTTATAGTCGCATCTACTACATTTTATTTCCAAATATAAGCCACATCTACTACATTTTATTTCCGTATTTAAGCCGCATCTACTACATTTGAACACATTTTATTTCCATATTTAAGCCGCATTGACTACATTTTAACACATTTTATTTCCATATACAAGCCACATCCACTACATTTTAACACATTTTATTTCCATGTATAAGTTGCATCGACTACATTTTAACACATTTTATTTCCATATATAAGCCACATCTACTACATTTTAACACATTTTATTTCCATATATAAGCCGCATCTACTACATTTTAACACATTTTATTTCCATATATAAGTCGCATCTACTACATTTTAACACATTTTATTTCCATATATAAGCAGCATCTACCATATTTTAGCACATTTTATTTCCATATATAAGCCACATCTGCTATATTTTATTTCCATTTATAGTCGCATCTACTACATTTTATTTCCATATATAAGTTACATCTACTACATTTTATTTCCGTATTTAAGCCGCATCTACTACATTTTATTTTCATATATAAGCCACATCTATTACATTTTATTTCCGTATTTAAGCCGCATCTACTACATTTTAACACATTTTATTTCCATATTTAAGCCGCATTGACTAGATTTTAACACATTTTATTTCCACATATAAGCCACATCCACTACATTTTAACACATTTTATTTCCATATATAATTTGCATCGACTACATTTTAACACATTTTATTTCCATATATAAGCCACATCTATTACATTTTAACACATTTTATTTCCATATATAAGCCGCATCTACTACATTTTAACACATTTTATTTCCATATATAAGTCACATCTACTACATTTTAACACATTTTATTTCCATATATAAGTCGCATCTACTACATTTTAACACATTTTATTTCCATATATAAGTCGCATCTACTACATTTTAACACATTTTATTTCCATATATAAGTCGCATCTACTACATTTTAACACATTTTATTTCCATATATAAGTCGCATCTACTACATTTTAACACATTTTATTTCCATATATAAGTCGCATCTACTACATTTTAACACATTTTATTTCCATATATAAGCAGCATCTACCATATTTTAACACATTTTATTTCCATATATAAGCCACATCTGCTATATTTTATTTCCATTTATAGTCGCATCTACTACATTTTATTTCCATATATAAGTTACATCTACTACATTTTATTTCCGTATTTAAGCCGCATCTACTACATTTTATTTTCATATATAAGCCACATCTATTACATTTTATTTCCGTATTTAAGCCGCATCTACTACATTTTAACACATTTTATTTCCATATTTAAGCCGCATTGACTACATTTTAACACATTTTATTTCCACATATAAGCCACATCCACTACATTTTAACACATTTTATTTCCATATATAAGTTGCATCGACTACATTTTAACACATTTTATTTCCATATATAAGCCACATCGACTACATTTTAACACATTTTATTTCCATATATAAGCCGCATCTACTACATTTTAACACATTTTATTTCCATATATAAGTCGCATCTACTACATTTTAACACATTTTATTTCCATATATAAGTCGCATCTACTACATTTTAACACATTTTATTTCCATATATAAGTCGCATCTACTACATTTTAACACATTTTATTTCCATATATAAGTCGCATCTACTACATTTTAACGCATTTTATTTCCATATATAAGTCGCATCTACTACATTTTAACACATTTTATTTCCATATATAAGTCGCATCTACTACATTTTAACACATTTTATTTCCATATATAAGCCACATCTACTACATGACGCAGGGTTCAAAGCGCAGGAAAAAAGTCTGGAATTCCTGCTATCATTTCAGACAAAAGCCCCCAGAGCACATGTGTCAAACACCTTTTTATTGAGGGCCACTTTGTAAATATGACTGCCCTTACAGGGCCACTTCTAATGACATTCAATGATGTGTAAAGTCACGTTGACGTTGCAGACTACATGCAATGATGTCAAAGACCACTTTCAATGATGTGGCGGGCCATAAGTAACGATGTGGTAGGCCACTTGAATGATGTGGTGGACCACATTCAATTATGTAAAAGAACATGTTGACGTTGCAAACTACATGAAATTATGTGGCGGGCCACATGAAAATATGTAGAAGACCACATGAAATGATGTGGCAGGCCATTAGTAACGACGTGGTGGGCCACATGGAATTATGTGAAAGCTCATGTTGACGTTGCAAACTACATGAAATAATGTGGCGGGCCACCTGAAACAATCTGACTTACCACATGAAATGAGGTGGCAGGCCATAAATAACAATGTGGCAGGCCAGTTGAAATGAAGTGGCAGGCCATTAATAACGATGTGGTGGGCCACATTGAATTATGTGAAAGCTCATGTTGACGTTGCAAACTACATAAAATGATGTGGCAGGCCACATGAAATTATGTGGCAGGCCATTAATAACGACGTGGTGGGCCACATTGAATTATGTGAAAGCTCATGTTGACGTTGCAAACTACATACAATGATGTGGCAGGCCACATGAAATTATGTGGCAGGCCATTAACGATGTGGTGGGCCACATTGAATTATGTGAAAGCTCACGTTGACGTTGCAAACTACATGAAATAACGTGGCGGGCCACACAAAATGATGTGGCGTGCCACTTGAAATGATGTGGCGGGCGATGATAAATGATGGACCACATTAAATGATGTGATAGATCATGTTGACGTTGCAAACTACATAAATAATGTGGTGGGCCACGTTAAAATGTGGGCCAACACTTTACAGATACTGTAATATGATTGTCCACTCAGTACAGATTGCTGTCCTATCACAGTGTTGTGTGCTACAAACTGTCCTATCACATTGTTGTGTGCTACAAACTCAAACCTGTTTCCTGTTGTCATAGAAACCAGCTATCTCTTGCCGTAGTTTGCTTATACGGCTTATACGATGTCATCTCCAGGTGATGCACCTGTGCAGGATGTCATCTCCAGGTGATGCACCTGTGCAGGACGTCATCTCCAGGTGATGCACCTGTGCAGGATGTCATCTCCAGGTGATGCACCTGTGCAGGACGTCATCTCCAGGTGATGCACCTGTGCAGGATGTCATCTCCAGGTGATGCACCTGTGCAGGACGTCATCTCCAGATGATGCACCTGTGCAGGACGTCATCTCCAGGTGATGCACCTGTGCAGGACGTCATCTCCAGATGATGCACCTGTGCAGGACGTCATCTCCAGGTGATGCACCTGTGCAGGACGTCATCTCCAGGTGATGCACCTGTGCAGGATGTCATCTCCAGGTGATGCACCTGTGCAGGACGTCATCTCCAGATGATGCACCTGTGCAGGACGTCATCTCCAGGTGATGCACCTGTGCAGGACGTCATCTCCAGGTGATGCACCTGTGCAGGATGTCATCTCCAGGTGATGCACCTGTGCAGGACGTCATCTCCCGGTGATGCACCTGTGCAGGACATCATCTCCAGGTGATGCACCTGTGCAGGTGATGCACCTGTGCAGGACGTCATCTCCAGATGATGCCAGACTGCGCTCTTACTGCTGGCCTCCCAAGAGACGGTGTGACCGCAGAAAGGAGACGGCCGACTCCTGGAGTTTTATTTCATCCTCATATGAAGATGCGGGAAGTCAACAATCTCTAATACGCTTCCTTGCCCTCCTGATGGATTCCCTTTTTGCATCCTTTTAAAAGCGGCTGGCGATGTCTCCCTCTTTAGCGCGTGCAGAGCTGGGGAAGCGACGCGGCTTCTCACGTTTCACTCCATTTGTCTCCTGCTTGATGCCCTCAGCATCGCGGCCTCCATTAGCGTGCATGAGTGCTGGGAAACTCAAGCATGGCCCACCTTGTCTCCTTCTCTTCTAAAACCAGGCGCACATTCATCTGATACACTTTAGCTTTTGTCCATGGCAACTTTACTAGTTCTGAACTTGCACACACTTGGACGTGACCTGGGTGTTTGATTAGTTACATTAAAGACACTATAGGGCACATGTGACACAAACTGTTGACAATAAACCTTTCCTCTTACCTCAGTTCTCTTTTTGTTTTTATTCAGTGACACTTCTCTGTATGTTTAGATTTTACCTTTTTTTTTTTTTTTTTTAGTTTGTTTGATTTTTTGTCTGCTTGTGGTGAAGAGGAAGGCCGTACATTACCACCCACTGTGACAATGACTAAAATGTAGGGTCGGCAGGTGAAGGGAAAGGGTTATTTTTTTTAATTATCATTATTATTATTATTAGTATTATTAATCATTATTTAATTTTTTTTAAACTTTTATTTTATTTTTTTGTGGGGGGAAAGTTTTTTTTGTATTATTATTATTATTTATTTATTTTTTTAACTTATTTTTGGGGGGAGGTGGAGGGAAAGTTGTATTTTTCTTATCATTATTTAAAATGTTTTTAAATGTTTATTGTATTTTTTTGGGGGGGAAATGTTTATTTTTTCAATTATTATTATTATTATTATTATTATTATTATTATTATTATTATTATTATTATTATCATGTATTTATTTTTTGGAGGGATTGGGTAATTTGTATTATTATTATTATAATTATTATTATAGTAAATGTAATTTGTTTTACTTTTATTTTATAATTTTTTGGGGGGGGAAGTTTTTTTTATTATTATTATTATTATTATTATTTAATAAAACATTTTTAACTTTTAATACATTTGTTTTTTGGGGGAAGGGTTATTTTTTTAATTATTATTATTAATATTATTATGATTATTTATTTATTGTATTTTTTTACTTTTATTATTCTGGGTGGACGGAATGGGCTATTTTTTTATCAATATTATTATTATTATAAATTCAAAACAATTTTTAACTTTTTTTATTATTCTATTTGGCAGGGGGAGTTTTTATAATTGTATCATTATTATTATTATTATTTTTTTTTTTTAAAATGTTTTAAACTTATAATTTTTTTTGGCAAGGAAAGGGTTATTTTTTATTATTATTGTTATTATTATTAATAAAAAACATTTTACTTGTATTTTATTATTTTTTGGGGGGTGAACGATTTTTTTATTATTTAATTTTTTTCTTTTTAAGCTTTTATTATTATTTTGGAGGGGAGGGAAAGGGTTATCTTTATTATTATTATTATTAATAAAAAATGTCTAACTTTTATTTTATTTATTTTTTGGGGCGCAGGGAAAAAAGTGTCTGTTTATCTTTTCCCTATCAAATGAATAAATACATATAAAAATGATAATAATAAAAAGACGTGCAGTATCTTCAGAAGAACACATTGCTCTGTGTGTGCTGTTCACTCGTGTTTGCATTGCAGCGACTTGTGATTTCTCCAACAGACAAATGGTAGTTTCCTCAGGCGAGTCAAACCTCCACAGTCATGTGTCATTAAGAGCGATATCGCACGTCTGGAGAAATCAGTCATCTGCGTTTTTGCCCTTCCTTTAATTCATGCACCCTCGCATGGCCGTCACATTTAACACGGAACCCTGACACAACACATCCCACTTTAAAGGACAGAACCATGAGCCCCATTTTTAGGGGAGGGTCTTCTTCTAATACTCAACTAAACTAAACAGAATCCTTTTAGTAGGATTTGTTGACGTTGGTCGTACCAGTCGATACGCTTGTTTGCACACTCTGTTATGTTTAAGATTTACTTGATCTGTTGGTGTACATAAGCCTTGTTAAAGGTGTGCACTTTCCACTTCGCATCAGTCCATCTTAGATGAGCTCGGGCCCAGTGAAGCCGGAAGCGTTTCTGGGTGTTGTTGATAAATGGCTTTTGGGGGTTGCATAGTAGAGTTTTAACTTGCACTTACAGATGTCGCGACCAACTGTAGTTACTGACAGTGGTTTTCTGAAGTGTTCCTGAGCCCATGTGGTGATGTCCTTTACACACTGATGTCGCTTTTTGATACAGTACCGCCTGAGGCATCCAAGGTCACGTTGGTTTTCGTCCTTGTTGCTTATGTGCAGTGATTTCTCCAGTTTCTCAGTGTGAACATGAAATATCTTGTCTTTGCAGTCCAATCAATTGAGTATAAGTTGAAAAGGATTTGTTGTATTCTCTTTGTATTTACCATTTACACAACCTGACAACTTCACTGTTTTTGGCTTTTGTATTTTGTAGTAGTGGTAACCTTCTTGTTCATTTACGGAATCTGGTCAACTTCCTTGGTTTTTTACGTCATCGAACTGCGCATGCAAGTGACGTTGGGGCCACATTGGATCCACATTGGGGCCACATTGGGGCCTGTGCACGTTTCTATTGTAGTCTGATTAAGATCACTTTTTAATCGTAATCTAAACAGTCAGTTTGAAAAAATCTGATTGAAAAAAACAAAAACAAAACAGGTTTGGTCCACTTTGGAGTGTAAACGTAGTGACTGATTGTGTTTTTAAGGTTAGACCGTGGACATGTCTGTGGTAAAAATTGGGGGTTAAATCACCAAAATGATTCCCGGGCGTGGCACCGCTGCTGCTCACTGCTCCCCTCACCTCCCAGGGGGTGAACAAGGGGATGGGTCAAATGCAGAGGACAAATTTCACCACACCTAGTGTGTGTGACAATCATTGGTACTTTAACTTTAACTTAACTAATAAATGTCTTTTTGCTTTGAAACAAGGAAAGGTAACTCCATTCGGGCATTACACAAAAGTAACTCCAGTCGGCCATGATACAAAGGTAACTCCGGTTAGGCATGATGCAAAGGTAACTCCAGTCGGCGATGATGCAAAGGTAACTCCAGTCGGCCATGAAGCAGTGGTAACTGCGGTCGGCCATGATACAAAGGTAACTCCGGTCAGGCATGATGCAAAGGTAACTCCGGTCGGCCATGATGCAAAGGTAACTCCGGTCAGGCATGATGCAAAGGTAACTCCGGTCGGCGCTGATGCAAAAGTAACTCCAGTCTGCCATGATGCAGGGGTAACTGCGGTCGGCCATGATGCAAAGGTAACTCCGGTCGGCAATGATGCTAAAGTAACTCCGGTCGGCGATGATACAAAGGTAACTCCAGTCGGCCATTATACAAAGGTAACTCCGGTCGGCCCTGATACAGAGGTAACGCCGGTCGGCCATGATACAAAGGTAACTCTGGTCGGCCATTATACAAAGGTAACTCCGGTCTGCCATAATGCAAAGGTAAGTCCGTTCGGCCATGATGCAGGGGTAACTGCGGTCGGCCATGATGCAGGGGTAACTGCGGTCGGCCATGATGCAAAGGTAACTCCGGTCGGCCATGATGCTAAAGTAACTCCGGTCGGCGATGATACAAAGGTAACTCCGGTCGGCGATGATACAAAGGTAACTCCGGTCGGCTGTGATACAAAAGTAACTCCAGTCGGCCATTTTACAAAAGTAACTCCAATCGGCCATTATACAAAGGTAACTCCATTTGGCCGTTATTAAAAGGTAACTCCGGTTGGCCATGATGCAAAGGTAACTCCGGTTGGCCATGATGCAGTGGTAACTGCGGTCGGCCATGATGCAAAGGTAACTCGGGTCGGCCATGATACAAACATAACTGCGTTCGGCCATTATACAAAAGTAACTCCAGTCGGCCATTATACAAAAGTACTTCCAGTCGGCCATTATACAAAAGTAACTCCGTCGGCCATTGATCAAATTAAAACTCCAGTGGGCCATGATACAAAGGTAACTCCGGTCGGCCTTTATACAATGGTAACTTCGGTCGGCCATGATACAAAGGTAACTCCGGTCGGCCATTATACAAAAGTAACTCTGGTCGGCCATTATACAAAGGTAACTCCGGTCGGCCATGATACAAAGGTAACTCTATTCGGCCATGATACAAAGGTAACTCTATTCGGCCATTATACAAAAGTAACTCCAGTCGGCCATGACACAAAAGTAAGTTCATTAGGCCATGATACAAAGGTAACTCCATTTGGCCATAACTGTATACAAAGTTAACTCCGGTCGGCCATGATACAAAGGTAACTCTGGTCGGCCATGATACAAAAATAACTCCGGTCGGTTCATGATACAAACCTAACTCTGGTCGGCCATGATACAAAGGTAACTCTGGTCAGCCATGATACAAAGATAACTCCAATCGACCATGATACAAACGTAACTCTGGTCGACCATGATACAAAGGTAACTCCGGTCGGCCATGATACAAAGATAACTCCGGTCGGTTTATGATACAAACCTAACTCTGGTCGGCCATGATACAAAGGTGACTCCGGTCGGCCATGATACAAACATAACTCTGGTCGACCCTGATACAAAGGTAACTACGGTCGGCCATGGTACAAACATAACTCTGGTCGACCATGATACAAAGGTATTTCCGGTCGGCCTTTGATCAAATTAAAACTCTAGTGAGCCATGATACAAAGGTAACTCCGGTCGGCTATGACACAAAGGTAACTCCGGTCGGTCATGATACAAACGTAACTCTGGTCGACCATGATACAAAGGTGTTTCCGGTCGGCTTTTGATCAAATTAAAACTCCAGTGAGCCATGATACAAAGGTAACTCCGGTCGGCTATGATACAAAGGTAACTCCGGTCGGCTATGATACAAAGGTAACTCCGGTCGGCCATGATACAAAGGTTAATCCGGGTCAGCCATTATACAAATTAATATTCCAGTGAGCCATGATACAAAGGTGACTCCAGTGGGCCATGATACAACGGTAACTCCGGTGATACAAAGGTAACTCCGGTCGGCCATGATACAAAGGTAACTCCGGTCGACCATGATACAAAGGTAACTCCGGTCGGCCATTGATCAAATTAAAACTCCAGTGGGCCATGATACAAAGATAACTCCGGTCGGTTTATGATACAAACCTAACTCTGGTCGGCCATGATACAAAGGTAACTCCGGTCAGCCATGATACAAAGATAACTCCAATCGACCATGATACAAACATAACTCTGGTCGACCATGATAAAAAGGTAACTCCGGTCGGCCATGATACAAAGATAACTCCGGTCGGTTTATGATACAAACCTAACTCTGGTCGGCCATGATACAAAGGTGACTCCGGTCGGCCATGATACAAACGTAACTCTGGTCGACCCTGATACAAAGGTAACTACGGTCGGCCATGATACAAACATAACTCTGGTCGACCATGATACAAAGGTATTTCCAGTCGGCCTTTGATCAAATTAAAACTCCAGTGAGCCATGATACAAAGGTAACTCCGGTTGGCTATGACACAAAGGTAACTCCGGTCGGCCATGATACAAAGGTTACTCCGGGTCAGCCATTATACAAATTAATATTCCAGTGAGCCATGATACAAAGGTGACTCCAGTGGGCCATGATACAACGGTAACTCCGGTGATACAAAGGTAACTACAGTCGGCCATGATACAAAGGTAACTCCGGTCGGCCATGATACAAAGGTAACTCCGGTCGACCATGATACAAAGGTAACTCTGGTCGACCATGATACAAAGGTAACTCTGGTCGGCCATTGATCAAATTAAAACTCCAGTGGGCCATGATACAAAGGTAACTCCGGTGATACGAAGGTAACTCCGGTCGGCCATGATACGAAGGTAATTCCGGTCGGCCATAATACAAAGGTAACTCCGGTCGGCCATGATACAAAGGTTACTCCGGGTCAGCCATTATACAAATTAATATTCCAGTGAGCCATGATACAAAGGTGACTCCAGTGGGCCATGATACAACGGTAACTCCGGTGATACAAAGGTAACTACAGTCGGCCATGATACAAAGGTAACTCCGGTCGGCCATGATACAAAGGTAACTCCGGTCGACCATGATACAAAGGTAACTCTGGTCGACCATGATACAAAGGTAACTCTGGTCGGCCATTGATCAAATTAAAACTCCAGTGGGCCATGATACAAAGGTAACTCCGGTGATACGAAGGTAACTCCGGTCGGCCATGATACGAAGGTAATTCCGGTCGGCCATAATACAAAGGTAACTCCGGTCGGCCATGATACAAAGGTAACTCCGGTCGGCCCTGATACAAAGGTAACTCTGGTCGGCCCTGATACAAAGGTAACTCTGGTCAGCCATGATACAAAGGTAACTCTGGTCGGCCCTGATACAAAGGTAACTCTGGTCGGCCCTGATACAAAAGTAACTCCGGTCGGCCATTACACAAAGGTAACTCCGGTCGGCCATGATACAAAGGTAACTCCGGTCGGCCCTGATACAAAGGTAACTCTGGTCAGCCATGATACAAAGGTAACTCTGGTCGGCCCTGATACAAAGATAACTCTGGTCGGCCCTGATACAAAAGTAACTCCGGTCGGCCATTACACAAAGGTAACTCCGGTTGGCCATGATACAAAGGTAACTCTGGTCGGCCAAGATACAAAGGTACCTCCGGTCGGCCATTGATCAAATTAAAACTCCAGTGGGCCATGATAGAAAGGTAATTCCGGTCAGCCATGATACAAAGGAGACAGCTGTCATGCGGCCCCTATAGCCTCCTTCCTGCCAAGTCTTTGGTGTGACAGCTGGGATGTGTTGGTTCAAAGACAGAAAGAAATAGCCCCTGCGAGGGTCAGCAGAGGTGTGCAGCTTTTAAAAAATGTTGCACATGTTGCATGTTGAATATAAATAGATGTGCGCTGCTGCTGTTTGTGTTGAAACTAACAGTCCTCAAGCGTGCTCGGTCTGAATGATGCAAATACTTCAGAAGGCAGCGTGCAGCAGCAGGACTGTTAAATGGACTTTTTGCTTTTCTGTCCGTCTGATTGTTAAAAAGGCCATCAGACAACCTGCAGACTTTTTACTTGTGTGGGACGCAGGCTTTTATACAGCTCTCATACCAAAGCGTCACACCTGCTAGCGTCCACAATCTGACCCGCGGGACCTTCCGAGTTAAAAATGTTTTTATTTTTATTTTAAATCGGTCCTGTCCAGCCACCATATTGTTGGTGTAGATGATCTATATCTGCTCTACATATTTACTTTAGAAAAGAGAAGTGTTGGATACTTCTCTTGTTGTCTTACTTGTTTTGTATTAAATGTTTGGATTTGTTTAGTGTTTGGTGCAGCTGGACCGGAGGAGATAAAGAGAAAGGGGGAAAAAAGAGAGGGAGAAATGGTGGGAACAAAAGGGGGATAAGACAAAAAATTAAATATATATGTATGTATTTATGTAGATTTGTATTTGTGTATGTATTTATGTATGTATATGTACTGTATGTGTATGTATATACACTATATGTATTTATATGTATATATGCGTGTATGTATATATATATATGTATATAAATATATATGCATATGTATGTATATGCGTATACATGTATATATGTATATACATGTATGTTTGTATGTATATACATATATTTATGCATATGTATATATGCATGTATATACTGTATGTGTATATATGCATGTGTATACTGTATGAGTGTGTATATATGCGTGTATATATGCATGTGGATATGAATATATATGCATGTATATATGCATGTGTATATATGCATCTATATATGCATGTGGATATGTGTATATATGCATGTATATATGAATGTGTATATGTGTGTTGTAAAGTCTGAACCCAAACCAGCACACAGAAGCAGGGGTTGCAGGTACAAAACGCACTCAGTGTATATACAGTATATGCATGCATATATGTGTATATATACATATATATATGTGTACATATATGCAGGCATATATTTGTATATATATATGCATGCATGTATATGTGTACATACAAACCCCGTTTCCATATGAGTTGGGAAATTGTGTTAGATGTAAATATAAACGGAATACAATGATTTGCAAATCCTTTTCAACCCATATTCAGTTGAATGCACTACAAAGACAACATATTTGATGTTCAAACTCATAAACTTTTTTTTTTTTTGCAAATAATAAGTAACTTAGAATTTCATGGCTGCAACACGTGCCAAAGTAGTTGGGAAAGGGTATGTTCACCACTGTGTTACATCACCTTTTGCTTTAACAACACTCAATAAACGATTGGGAACTGAGGAAACTAATTATTGAAGTTTTGAAAGTGGATTTTTTTCCATCCATCCATCCATTCATCTTCTTCCGCTTATCCGAGGTCGGGTCGCGGGGGCAGCAGCCTAAGCAGGGAAACCCAGACTTCCCTCTCCCCAGCCACTTCGTCCAGCTCCTCCCGGAGGATCCCGAGGCGTTCCCAGGCCAGCCGGGAGACATAGTCTTCCCAACGTGTCCTGGGTGTTCCCCGTGGCCTCCTACCGGTTGGACGTGCCCTAAACACCTCCCTAGGGAGGCGTTCGGGTGGCATCCTGACCAGATGCCCGAACCACCTCATCTGGCTCCTCTCGATGTGGAGGAGCAGCGGCTTTACTTTGAGCTCCCCCCGGATGACAGAGCTTCTCACCCTATCTCTAAGGGAGAGCCCCGCCACCCGGCGGAGGCTTCCCATTCTTGTTTTATGTAGAGCTTCAGTCGTTCAACAGTCCGGGGTCTCCGCTGTCGTATTTTACGCTTCATAATGCGCCACACATTTTCGATGGGAGACAGGTCTGGACTGCAGGCGGGCCAGGAAAGTACCCGCACTCTTTTTTTACGAAGCCACGCTGTTGTAACACGTGCTGAATGTGGCTTGGCATTGTCTTGCTGAAATAAGCAGGGGCGTCCATGAAAAAGACGGCGCTTAGATGGCAGCATATGTTGTTCCAAAAGCTGTATGTACCTTTCAGCGTTAATGGTGCCTTCACAGATGTGTAAGTTACCCATGCCTTTGGCACTAATGCACCCCCATACCATCACACATGCTGGCTTTTCAACTTTGTGTCGATAACAGTCTGGATGGTTCGCTTCCCCTTTGTCAGACCACAGAACACTTTTGCACTTTGCATCAGTACATCTTAGCTGAGCTCAGGCCCAGAGAAGCCGGCGGTGTTTCTGGGTGTTGTTGATAAATGGCTTTCGCTTTGCATAGGAGAGTTTTAACTTGCGCTGACAGATGTAGCGACCAACTGAAGTTACTGACAGTGGTTTTCTGAAGTGTTCCTGAGCCCATGTGGTGATATCCTTTAGAGATTGATGTCGGTTTTTGATGCAGTACCGTCTGAGGGATCTAAGGTCACAGTCATTCAATGTTGGTTTCCAGCCATGCTGATTTCTCCAGATTTTCTGAACCTTTTGATGATATTGTGGAGCGTAGATGGTGATGTGGTGGATTGTCCGAAGCTTAAGCAGGCAACAAAAGTAGTTTAGTACAACAAATTTATTTACCCATTATCAGAAGTGCAGGTTGAATTGAGTTGTCCGTGCAAGCAGACACAAGGTACTCCGGAGCACACAAGACACACACAAGCCAAAATCACTTTCGAGTCCCGGTCTTCTGCCATTTTTTATATGTCTCTTGTGCATCACTGTTTTTATCTCATGCGTCATGATTGTTTTTGCAACATCCTTGGACTCCCCAATCATACTTAAACAATCAAAACATTCTTTAGACAGGTTGGCACGACTTAATATTCACTTTTGTCCCACACCCGGGGACACAGAATAGAAGAGGAATTAAATGAGCATACATTCTTGACAGACATGAAATATAGGTCAAAAGGTCAGAAATTCTACGACAGTGAAATCCCTAAATTTCTTGCAATTGCACTTTGAGAAAAGTTGTTCTTAAACTGTTTGACAATTTGCTCAGGCAGTTGTTGATAAAGTGGTGACCCTCGCCCCATCCTTGTTTGTGAATGACTGAGCATTTCATGGAAGCTGCTTTTATACCCAATCATGGCACCCACCTGTTCCCAATTTGCCTGTTCACCTCTGGGAATTTTCCAAATAAGTGTTTGATGAGCATTCCTCAACTTTATCAGTATTTATTGCCACCTTTCCCAACTTCTTTGTCACGTGTTGCTGGCATCAAATTCTAAAGTTAATAATTATTTGCAAAAAAAAAAGTTTATCAGTTTGAACATCAAATATGTTGTCTTTGTAGCATATTCAACTGAAAATGGGTTGAAAATGATTTGCAAATCATTGTATTCCGTTTATATTTACATCTAGCACAATTTCCCAACTCATATGGAAACGGGGTTTGTAAATATATATATATACGTGTATATGTTTATATGTATATATAGACACTACCGTTCAAAAGTTTGGGGTCACCCAAACAATTTTGTGGAATAGCCTTCATTTCTAAGAACAAGAATAGACTGTGGAGTTTCAGATGAAAGTTCTCTTTTTCTGGCCATTTTGAGCGTTTAATTGACCCCACAAATGTGATGCTTCAGAAACTCAATCTGCTCAAAGGAAGGTCAGTTTTGTAGCTTCTGTAACGAGTTAAACTGTTCTCAGATGTGTGAACGTGATTGCACAAGGGTTTTCTAATCATCAATTAGCCTTCTGAGCCATTGAGCAAACACATTGTACCATTAGAACACTGGAGTGATAGTTGCTGGGAATGGGCCTCTATACACCTATGTAGATATTGCACCAAAAACCAGACATTTGCAGCTAGAATAGTCATTTACCACATTAGCAATGTATAGAGTGTATTTCTTTAAAGTTAAGACTAGTTTAAAGTTATCTTCATTGAAAAGTACAGTGCTTTTCCTTCAAAAATAAGGACATTTCAATGTGACCCCAAACTTTTGAACGGTAGTGTATATGCATGCCTATATGTGTATCTATATATATGCATGCATATATATACACACACATATATATGTACACACATATATGCATGCATATATATGTGTATATATATGCATGCAAAAATGTGTACATATATGCATGCATATATATACACACATATACACTTATATGCATGCATATTCATACATACATATATGCATGTCTATATGTGTATATATATGCATGCATATATATACACACATATAGGCATGCATATATGTGTATATATATGCATGCATATATGTGTGTATATATATGCATGCATATATATATATATATATATATATATATATATATATATATATATATATATATATATATATATATATATATATATATATATATATATATATATATATACACACACATATATGCATGCATATATATACACACATATATGCATGCATATATGTGTATACATATGCATGCATGTGTGTATATATATGCATGCATATATATACACACATATATATACACATATATGCATGTATATATATACACACATATATGCATGCATACTGTATATGTGTATATATATGCATGCATGTTTGTATATATATGCATGCATATATGTGTGTATATATATTAGTATGTATATGCATGCATATATGTGTATATATATGCATGCATATATGTGTATGTATATGCATGCATATATGTGTATATATATGCATGCCTATATGTGTATATATATGCATTCATATATATACACATATATATATACATACACATATAGGCATGCATATATGTGTATATATATGCATGCATGTTTGTATATATATATGCATGCATATATGTGTGTATATATATTAGTATATATATGCATGCATATATGTGTGTATATATATTAGTATATATATGCATGCATATATGTGTATATATATGCATGCCTATATGTGTATATATATGCATATATATATATATGTGTATATATATGCATGCCTATATGTGTATATATATATGCATGCATATATATACACACACACATATGTATATATATATATATATATATATATATATATATATATATATATATATAAATGCATGCATATATGTGTATATATGCATGCATATATGCATGTACTGTATATATGTGTATATATATGCATGTATATATGTGTATATAAATGCATGCATATATGTGTGTATATATATTAGTATATATATGTATGCATATATGTGTGTATATATATTAGTATATATATGCATGCATATGTGTATATATATGCATGCATATGTGTATATATATGCATGCATATATGTGTATATATATGCATGCATATATGTGTGTATATATATTAGTATATATATGTATGCATATATGTGTGTATATATATTAGTATATATATGCATGCATATGTGTATATATATGCATGCATATGTGTATATATATGCATGCATATATATATATATATATATATATATATATATATATATATATATATATATATATGCACGCATTTATGTGTATATATATGCACGCATTTATGTGTATATATATATGCATGCATATATGTGTATATATATATATTCATGCATATATGTGTATATATATATGCATTCATATATATACACATATATATACATACACATATAGGCATGCATATACGTGTATATATATGCATGCATGTTTGTATATATATATGCATGCATATATGTGTATATATATGCATGCATGTTTGTATATATATATGCATGCATATATGTGTGTATATATATTAGTATATATATGCATGCATATATTTGTATATATATGCATTCATATATGTGTAGATATATATGCATGCATATATGTGTATATGTGTATATATATGCATGCATATATGTGTATATATATATGTATGCATATATGTCAATCGATCAATCAATGTTTATTTATATAGCCCTAAATTACAAGTGTCTCAAAGGGCTGCACAAGCCACAACGACATCCTCGGTACAGAGCCCACATAAGGGCAAGGAAAAACTCACCCCAGTGGGACGTCAATGTGAATGACTATGAGAAACCTTGGAGAGGAACGCATATGACCGCATATGGATGTCGAGTGGGTCTGACATACTATTGTGAAAGTCCAGTCCATAGTGGATCCAGCATATCAGCGAAAGTCCAGTCCATAGTGGATCTAACATAAAAGTGAGAGTCCAGTCCATAGTGGGGCCAGCAGGAAACCGTCCCGAGCGGAGATGGGTCAGCAGCGCAGAGACGTCCCCAACCGATGCACAGGCAGAGTGGGGACCCGGTCCACCCCGGGTCCCCACTCTGGACAGCCAACACTTCATCCATGGCCACCGGACCTGTTTGACTCCCCCTCCACAAGGGAGAGGGGGGCAGAGTTTGAAAAGAGACGGCAGATCAACTGGTCTAAAAAGGGGGGCCTATTTAAAGGCTAGAGTATACAAATGAGTTTTAAGATGGGACGTTAATGCTTCTACTGAGGTAGCATCTCTAACTGTTACCAGGAAGGCATTCCATAGTACTGGAGCCCCAATAGAAAACGCTCTATAGCCCGCAGCCTTTTTTTGGGCCCTGGGAATCACTAATAAGCCGGAGTTCTTTGAAGGCAGATTTCTTGTCGGGACATATGGTACAATACAATCAGCAAGATAGGCTGGAGCTAAACCGTGTAGTATTTTATACCTAAGTAGTAAAACCTTAAAGTCACATCTTAGGTGCACAGGAAGCCAGTGCAGGTGAGCCAGTATAGGTATATATAAAGGTATATATGTATATAAAGGTATATACAGTATAGGTATATATATATGTATATATGTATATTAAGGTATATACAGTATAGGTATATATATGTATATAAAGGTATATACAGTATAGGTATATATATATGTATATAAAGGTATATACAGTATAGGTATATATATATGTATATATGTATATAAAGGTATATACAGTATAGGTATATATATATATATATATATATATATATATATATATATATATATATATATATATATATATATATATATATATATATATATATATATATATATATGTATATGTATATAAAGGTATATACAGTATAGGCATAATATGATCAAACTTTCTTGTTCTTGTCAAAAGTCTGGCAGCCGCATTTTGTACCAACTGTAATCTCTTAATGCTAGACATAGGAAGACCCCAAAATAATACGTTACAGTAATCGAGACGAGACGTAACGAACGCATGAATAATGATTTCAGCGTCGCTAGTGGACAGAATGGAACGAATTTGGATATTTAGATTTTTATGTGTATATATATGCATGCATATATGTGTATATATATATGTGTGTATATATATATGCATGCATATGTGTATATATATATTTATATATATATATATATATATATATATATATATATATATATATATATATATATATATATATATATATATATATATATATATATATGCATATGTGTGTATATGCATATGTGTGTATATATGTGTATATATGCATGCATATATGTGTGTATATATGCATGCATATAAGTGTATATATATGTGTGTATATATATGTGTGTATATATGCATGCATATATGTGTGTATATATATATATATATATATATATATATAAATATATATAAATATATATATATATATATATATATATATATATATATATATATATATGTGTGTGTGTGTGTGTATATGTGTGTATATATACGCATGCATATATGTGTATATATATATATGTGTGTATATATATATATGTATGCATTGCATATGTGTGTGTATATATATATATATATATATATATATATATATATATATATATATATATATATATATATATATATATATATATATATATATATATATATATATATATATATATGCATGCATATATTGATGTGTATTTACCAGTGGCGTGCGGTGAGGTTAATGTCTGGTGAGGCACGACTGCATCGTCACAGTCAAATTTAAAAACATATGAACCTGCAGTGCAGGTGTACCTAATGTTGTGTCCCTGCGGTCGTTCGCGGCTCCTGCAGCGCGAGCATTGTTGTTTTTGCACTTTTTGGCTTCTTGTTAAGTGACTTTTTTTGGGTGGATTCGGTCTTGCACGTGGAGTGTTTGGGTGTGGGCTTTGGTTGGTGTGGCCGCGGCGCTCCCGTCGGGCGGTGCATTCTGCGGCGGAGATGCTTGGCACCAGGAGGCGGGGTTATGTTACGAGCCTCACACAGTGTGTCTCCGCAGCAGATTTATGATCGCTCAGCACTAAAAATATGTTACACACATACAGTTGTTGACAAAATACACTGTACATTATATACCTCAGCTAACTAAACTATGGAAATGTATAATATAATTCATATAGCAATACGCTCTCACTGCACAGCAGGCCAGCAGTTAGGCGAGTCGCAATCCATGGTGAGGCACAACGCAGTGACGTGCCTCAACTGGCTGCTGATCACCGCACCGTCTCTTCTCAGTATTTGAACGGCAAATGTGAAAATAAAAATAAAAATAATCTAAAACTGGTGAAGTTAAATGGAAAATAACTTTAGTATAATCACTGGATACATATAACAATTTAATTAATTTTTTTTTCTTTTTCTTTTTTTTTTCTTTCCATGATGGCAGGTGAGGCCGTGCCTCCCCTGCCTCTAGTGACGGCTCGCCACTGGTATTTACAGTATGTATATGTGCATGTTTATGTGTATATACAGTATGCGTATATGTATGTATGGATGTATTTACTGTATGTATATACAGTATGCATGTATGTACTGTATGCATGTGTATATGTATATATGCATACATGAATATGTGTGTATATATATATATATATATATATATATATATATATATATATATATATATATATATATATATATATATATATATATATACACATATATATATAGGGATGATGTTTGATAAGAAATGATCGAGTTCGAGCCTATTATCGAATCCTCTTATCGAACCGATTCCTTATCGATTCTCTTATCGAGTCCAGATAGGTGGTTGTATATGGAAAAAAACACACAATATTTAGTTTAACAAAAGCTCACTTTTATTATATAAGAAAACAATTTAATCTAATAAATAAATAAATATTGACTGTTACCCCCCTAAAAAAATAAAATAAAATAAATAAATATTGACTGTTGTTACCCAAAGTATATTAAGTGGGATTTTTCAGAAAAACAAATATATACAGTAACACAAAAACATCGTGTCTCTGTGATCACTATAGGTGTATAAATAATAATATAGTGTTAAATAAAATCAGTCCCTTGGGCACAAAACTGAAAATAATACAGCTTTCCAAAAAGTGCAATTCTGCTGCTATTTGACATAACTGTTTGTTATGATGCTTTGACATTTTTGCACTTTATTTCTTTATTGAAAGAAAATTCTATGAAGAGAAAGGTTCTTTGCAAATGTGGATACAATGCTAAAAAAATTAAAAGTTAAAGCTAAAAAAAGAAATACACTTTGAGTTAACATTATTTCCTTATTGGGGGAAAGATGTTATGAGCTAGGGAATATAACAACTACACTACCCAGCATGCAACGGGAGTGACGAGCATGCGCGGTAGCCCCGGAAAGTGTTGTTGCATATCGTCTTAGAACAGGGTTGTCAAACTCATTTTAGATCGAGGGCCACATAGAGAAAAATCTACTCCCAAGTGGGCCGGGCTGGTAAAATCACGGCACGATAACTTAAAAATAAAGACGTTGTTTTCTTTGTTGAAAAATAAAACAAATTGTACAAATCATAATGTTGTTGTTCTTTTTTTACACTTACATGTTGCGGTTAAATAGTATTTTATCTTTATTTGTCGTTATTTATACTTTCTGAATAAATTATGTGATAATGTTCATCAGTCGAACATTGGTGTTAATTTTCAATCTATCAAGATAAGGAAATAATATCAAAATCAAATTACAGGCCGTTATTTATGTAGTTTGCTCATTTTCCTCGACTGGTGCGCTAACATCATGTGTTTTTTTGTTTTTTTTACATATGTGGCATAATCTTAACCTGACTCTCGCCAGATCCTTGTAGTTCGCTGAGCTCCACACAAGGATCTGGGACTTCTCAATAGAAGATGTATTTCAGAAGGCCTTGTAAAAAAATAATTGTATGTGATTGGATAAACCACTTGTCCGTTATCTTGAATGACATGCTGCTTCAACCACTCACAATGAAATCAACCCGTGACGCTGATGAGAACGACGCTGAGAAATGCACAACAGAACAGCCGACATATTGGATAACGACAGAGCGAAAAGTTAGAGAACTTTTACTGAAACAACGCAGCAATGTCAGTAGACGATCAATGTTTGTGCAAAGAAAATATGCAGAATCAATGTCAGCACACGACTCCTCGCTGCGTGCCGCCATTGTTGTTTGAATCAAACAGTCGCTTAGGCGCTACGTCACATCTATGAAATTCTGATTGGTTCATTATTTTTTGCTATCTTGAAGGAGTTTGCATTGCCCTCGAGCCCAGATCCTTGAGTGGAGCTCAGCGAACTACAAAGGCCTGTGGCGAGAGTCAGGTTAGAATAATCTACAAAGATACAAATAATTGCTTTTGCCACATCCAGTGGACACATTTAGAACAGCAGTTTCTCTCATTCAAAAATTCCAGGTTAATTTTTATACTTAGCAAACGCATCCCGCGGGCCGGATAAAACCTCTTCGCGGGCCTGATCCGTCCCTCGGGCCGTACGTTTGACACCCCTGTCTTAGAATGAGCACGCTGTGAAAGTAAACGTCAAGAACTCAGCCAACCCGCCTCGTCTGCATTATTCATAATTAAACAGACAACACATGTACAGTGTGATTTTGTTTTGTTTACAAGGAAAGGAAAACGAAAGTTAAAAAAGGGAGATGTCATATATATGTATGTGCTGCGGTTGCATAAAGAACGTTGCGACAGCTGCCGTAAAGGAGGTGCGTTGCTAGCCTGGTTGCTATGTTTCCGGTTGGTCGTAAAAGTGTTCTTCATGTCGTTTGTACCCTGCTCAAATCTCTCAGTAAAGTTATTCATTGGATTATACCTTTTTGTTTTGAACTTTATTACACCTTGGAGCGATTTTTCCCGTCCATTTTTTTTCCTGCTTTCGCTATCTGCGCCTAATGACTGAGCTACGTGACGCCATTTCTTGTGATGTCACACGGGGCATTTCTGATCGGGACGGGATTCGTTCCCAGGGATTCCAAAAAAAGAACCAACTATTTTTCTTTACTATAGTGGTCTCGATAACGGGTACCGGTTCGGTTTTCATATATATATATATATATATATATATATATATATATATATATATATATATATATATATATACACACACACATAGATAGGCTGGCCCCCAGCCAAATACTTTTAACCCAATATGGTCCCTGAGTCAAAAAGTTTTGGGGACCTTTCCCTTTTCCCCACTTCAAGCACTTCATCTGAGCCTTCTGTAGTGTGTGTGTGTGTGTGTGTGTGTGTGTGTGTGTGTGTGTGTGTGTGTGTGTGTGTGTAGTGTGTGTGTGTGTGTGTGTGTGTGTGTGTGTGTGTGTGTGTGTGTGTGTGTGTGTGTGTGTGTGTGTGTGTGTGTGTGTGTGTGCATGCGCTCGTCATTCCTTTTCCTCGGGGCGTCTGTCCTCCACCAGCCTATTGATCTGCTGTGCGGCGTCAACCTGCTGATGTGTCAATTATAAGCCCCCCTCCCCCCTTCACTAAGTCTGTCAGCGTCCAGCTGTTGCTGCACGGCTGCAGAGTTCTGACGTCATGTAGGGAGAATAAACTCACTTCTACTTTCTTATTTGGAAGAGTAGCCAGACTGCTATCATGCAGCGTATAAAATATCAAACATTTTTTTTGTCACGTAACACAAATACCAAACATTTTCTTGGCCAAGGTACTTTTCCTTGTTGATGTCTTAAGAAGGGTAGAAATACAGGAACACACACACACACACACACACACACACACACACACACACACACACACACACACACACACACACACACACACACACACACACACACACACACACACACACACACACACACACACACACACACACACACACACACACACACACACTAATTTGTTCACCATTCCTCATATGGAAGGTACTTTTCCTTGTTGTCTCAAGAAGGGTAGAAATACAAACCCTGTTTCCATATGAGTTGGGAAATTGTGTTAGATGTAAATATAAACGAAATACAATGATTTGCAAATCATTTTCAACCCATATTCAGTTGAATATGCTACAAAGACAACATATTTGATGTTCAAACTGATAAACTTTTTTTTTTTTTGCAAATAATCATTAACTTTAGAATTTGATGCCAGCAACACGTGACAAAGAAGTTGGGAAAGGTGGCAATAAATACTGATAAAGTTGAGGAATGCTCATCAAACACTTATTTGGAACATCCCACAGGTGAACAGGCAAATTGGGAACAGGTGGGTGCCATGATTGGGTATAAAAGTAGATTCCATGAAATGCTCAGTCATTCACAAACAAGGATGGGGCGAGGGTCACCACTTTGTCAACAAATGTGTGAGCAAATTGTTGAACAGTTTAAGAAAAACCTTTCTCAACCAGCTATTGCAAGGAATTGAGGGATTTCACCATCTACGCTCTGTAATATCATCAAAGGGTTCAAAGAATCTGGAGAAATCACTGCACGTAAGCAGCTAAGCCTGTGACCTTCCATCCCTCAGGCTGTACTGCATCAACAAGCGACATCAGTGTGTAAAGGATATCACCACATGGGCTCAGGAACACTTCAGAAACCCACTGTCAGTAACTACAGTTGGTCGCTACATCTGTAAGTGTGCAAGTTAAAACTCTCCTATGCAAGGCGAACACCGTTTATCAACAACACCCAGAAACGCCGTCGGCTTCGCTGGGCCTGAGCTCATCTAAGATGGACTGATACAAAGTGGAAAAGTGTTCTGTGGTCTGACGAGTCCACATTTCAAATTGTTTTTGGAAACTGTGGACGTCGTGTCCTCCGGACCAAAGAGGAAAAGAACCATCCAGATTGTTATAGGCGCAAAGTGTAAAAGGCAGCATGTGTGATGGTATGGGGGTGCATTAGTGCCCAAGACATGGGTAACTTACACATCTGTGAAGGCGCCATTAATGCTGAAAGGTACATACAGCTTTTGGAGCAACATATGTTGCCATCCAAGCAACCTTACCATGGACGCCCCTGCTTATTTCAGCAAGACAATGCCAAGCCACATGTTACATCAACGTGGCTTCATAGGAAAAGAGTGCGGGTACTAGACTGGCCTGCCTGTAGTCCAGGCCTGTCTCCCATTGAAAATGTGTGGTGCATTATGAAGCCTAAAATAGCACAAGGGAGACCCCCGGACTGTTGAACAACTTAAGCTGCACATCAAGCAAGAATGGGAAAGAATTCCACCTGAGAAGCTTCAAAAATGTGTCTCCTCAGTTCCCAAACCTTTACTGAGTGTTGTTAAAAGGAAAGGCCATGTAACACAGTGGTGAACATGCCCTTTCCCAACTACTTTGGCACGTGTTGCAGCCATGAAATTCTAAGTTAATGTTTATTTGCAAATGATTAGTGCATTCAACTGAATATGGGTTGAAAATGATTTGCAAATCATTGTATTCCGTTTATATTTACATCTAACACAATTTCCCAACTCATATGGAAACGGGGTTTGTACAAGAATACACGCACACACACTAACTTGTTCACCGTTCCTCATATGGACGGTACTTTTCCTTGATGTCTTAAGAAGGGTGTAAATACACACACACACACACACACAGGGCTGGCCCGTGGCATAGGCCGTATAGGCAAATGCTAAGGGCGCCGTCCATCAGGGGGCGCCACGCCAGTGCCACAAATGTTGGAGAAAAAAAAAAAAAAAAGAAAAAAAGTTGGTACTATTATTTCTAAATACAAAAAATAATCCCACGTTAATTAAAATGCAAAGTATAGCCTATTTAATAGAAATATTATTTGTTACAACATTACAGGTAATTACAGTACTCCCACCTTACATTCCTCAGGGACATTTGTATTAGATCTTTTAAGCAGGTGTTTTTTGTTTACATTGTTATTGCCTAATAGCTAATGTTTGCCCTGCAGGTAATAGTCACTTTTCCACCCCTTTATATATTAGGTATAGTTGTAAGCCTAGTTGTTAAAGTGCACATCATTAATGTTAATTAAGCAATATCACATGAGAGGGAATGCTGTTTTTTAATTTGAGCACTGCTGTGATTCGGTTAAAGGTAATCATAACATTCTCATAATAAGTTAATTTGCTTTCTTTAAGTAAAAAAAAAGGTCAAAGACAAAGCTATTCGGTTTCTTGTGAGTATATACACTTCACTGCCGATGTGGGGGGGGGGGGGGGGTCACCTAAAATCTTGCCTAGGGGCGCCAGATTGGTTAGGGCCAGGCCTGCACACACACACACACACACACACACACACACACACACACACACACACACACACACACACACACACACACACACACACACACACACACACACACACACACACACACACACACACACACACACACACACACACACACACACACACACACACAACTACCCCTTCCTAGAAAATAATAAGGTAACAGTCCCCAAAGGAACAATCTCCCAAAGACGGGAAGTCTGCAAAGAGGTTCCAAGCGGCGGAGATTCATTGAGCGCAGACGTCAGCTGACAAGGTCCCGTGAACACTCAACTTGTTTTTCACAGGTGATTCACTCCAAGTGCCTTTAAAACTGCCGCCCAGCCCGTAAAGTCTGAACAAACTCAGCCTGGTGGTCCTGGTCCAGAAAGCACTCTTGTGGAACCTGTACAACACACTCTGGACCAGCCAGAACTGCCATGTGGCCCTCAGTGGAAACATGCCTGATTTACTGATATCATCCTTGGTGTCGACACCACCAATGTATGGATCGGTTGTGACACTGCTGACACAACAACAGTTGTTGTATTATCCTCTCTCTCGACCAGGGGGGCCCAAACATTTTCCACTGAGGGCCACAGCCTGACTAATCAAAGGATGCAGGGGCCATTTTGTAGTTTTCACCCACAAAACCATGAATCTTTTTCAAAGAAAATGCAATTTCTGAACTGAATTGCCAAACGGAAATGCTAACAGTTAGCACGCTGGCCAGTAACAAAAAATATGAGCAAAAGGGACTGAAAAGCTTGTATGATAACAGTACGATGCTAACAGTTAGCATTGGTGAAATTACAAAATATGTGACACCGAGGTGTACGCCTGCTAAGTTAGTTAAAAAAAGCTAACACACTTATTTATGTTAGCATGCTAAAATGCGTCCGGCACCAAAATAAATGCTTTTAAAGGCGTGTACCTGAAAATGTGGTTTTAAGAAGCTAGCATGCTAACATTAGCATGCATCAAGTACCACAATACAACTGTCTGCTAATAGAAATTAGCAATAACAAAACAAAAAAAGGCTACCATGCTAACAGGTATTATTCAACATGTAACGGAATATTTGACGCTGAGGTTTGTACCTGCAAAATTACCAAAGAAGCTTGCATGCTAATCACAAAATGCTAACGATTGTGCCCCAGACCGTTAAAAAAAAACAACCTACGGGCCGCACTTTGAACACCCTTTCTCTAGACTCTGATTAATCTACTTGTTCATTTCCTGGTAATAGCTTCTTACTTTCTGCTGTAAAATGCTTCTTATTTCTTGGTGTTGTGTAAAGCTAGCTTAGCCGTTAGCTAAGCTGTTGGCATGGCTGCTTTTGATTTGTTCTTGGTTAAAACTGATTCTTAAGATACTAAAAAAAGGGGTTATCATCCTTGGTGTCGACACCACCAATGTATGGATCTGTCCACCCGTCTCTTACGTGTCGTGTACTGATTGTGACACTGCTGACAGACTGACTAATCAAAGGATGTGGGGGCCATTTTGTACTTTTTACCCTCCTAAAAATTAATTTTTTTCAAAGAAAATGCAATTTCTGAATGGAAATGCTAACTGCACGCTGGCCAGATAGTGTTGAGTAACACAACATACGAGCAAAAGGGGCTGAAAAGCTTGTATGCTAACAGTACGATGCTAACATGCTAACAGTTAGCATTGGTGAAATTCCAAAATATGTGACACCGAGGTTTACACCTGCTAAGTTAGTTAAAAAAGCTAACACTCTTATTTATGTTAGGATGCTGAAATGCGTCAAGCACCAAAATAAATGACTTTAAAGGCGTGCACCTGAAAATGTGGTTTTAAGAAGCTATCTTGCTAACTTTAGCCTGCATTAATTACCAAAATACAACTGTCTGCTAATAGAATTAGCTAAAACAAAAACAAACAAAAAAGCTACCATGCTAACAGGTATTATTCATCATGTAACGAAATATTTGACGCTGAGGTTTGTACCTGCAAAATTACCAATGAAGCTTGCATGCTAATCACAGAATGCTAATGATTGTGCCCCCCATTGTGCTGGGCCTTCTTGATGAGGGAGCTGATGGTCAGCTCCCACATGAGGTCCTGGGTGATGGTGGTGCCCAAGAAACGGAAGGAGTCCACAATGGGGACGGGGGTGGGAGAGTCAATCAGGGTGAGGGGGGATGGTGGGGCTGTGACTTTCCTGATGTCCGTGATCATCTCCACTGTTTTCTGGGCGTTCAGCTCCAGGTTGTTGAGGCTGCACCAGGACGTCAGCCGGTCCACCTCTCTCCTGTAGGCGGACTCATCGCCATTCGAGATGAGCCCGATGAGGGTGGTGTCATCCGCAAACTTGAGCAGTTTTACGGATTGGTGACTGGACTCCTCTCTGAGCTGCCACCTTACCGTGGTAGAGGAGTTTGCGTGTCCCAATGATCCTAGGAGCTACGTTGTCCGGGGACAAAGGCCCCCTGGTAGGGCCTCCCAAGACAAACTGGTCCTAGGTGAGGGATCAGACAAAGAGCAGCTCGAAGACCTCAATGAGAAATAAAAACTATGGACCCAGATTTCCCTCGCCCGGACGCGGGTCACCGGGGCCCCCCTCTGGAGCCAGGCCCGGAGGTGGGGCACGATGGCGAGCGCCTGGTGGCCGGGCCTGTCCCCATGGGGCCCGGCCGGGCACAGCCCGAAGAGGCAACATGGGTTCCCCCTCCAATGGGCTCACCACCCACAGCAGGGGTCATAGAGGTCGGGTGCGATGTGAGCTGGGCGGAAGCCGAAGGCAGGGCACTTGGCGGTCCGATCCTCGGCTACAGAAGCTAGCTCTTGGGACGTGGAACGTCACCTCGCTGGGGGGGGAGGAGCCTGAGCTAGTGCGCGAGGTGGAGAAGTTCCGACTAGACATAGTCGGACTCACTTCGACGCACAGCAAGGGCTCTGGAACCAGTTCTCTCGAGAGGGGCTGGACTCTCTTCTACTCTGGCGTTGCCGGCAGTGAGAGGCGACGGGCTGGGGTGGCAATTCTTGTTGCCCCCCGGCTCAGAGCCTGCATGTTGGAGTTCAACCCGGTGGACGAGAGGGTAGCTTCCCTCCGCCTTCGGGTGGGGGAACGGGTCCTGACTGTGGTTTGCGCTTACGCGCCAAACCGCAGCTCAGAGTACCCACCCTTTTTGGATTCACTCGAGGGAGTACTTGAGAGTGCTCCCCCGGGTGATTCCCTCGTTCTACTGGGGGACTTCAATGCTCATGTTGGCGGCGACAGTGAAACCTGGAGAGGCGTGATTGGGAAGAATGGCTTCCCGGATCTGAACCCGAGCGGTGTTTTGTTATTGGACTTTTGTGCCCGTCACAGACTGTCCATAACGAACACCATGTTCAAACATAAGGGTGTCCATATGTGCACTTGGCACCAGGACACCCTAGGCCGCAGTTCCATGATCGACTTTGTAGTTGTGTCGTCGGATTTGCGGCCTCATGTTTTGGACACTCGGGTGAAGAGAGGGGCGGAGCTTTCTACCGATCACCACCTGGTGGTGAGTTGGCTGCGATGGTGGGGGAGGATGCCGGACAGACCTGGCAGGCCCAAACGCATTGTGAGGGTTTGCTGGGAACGTCTGGCAGAGTCTCCTGTCAGAGAGAGTTTCAATTCCCACCTCCGGAAGAACTTTGAACATGTCACGAGGGAGGTGCTGGACATTGAGTCCGAATGGACCATGTTCCGCACCTCTATTGTCGAGGCGGCTGATTGGAGCTGTGGCCGCAAGGTAGTTGGTGCCTGTCGTGGCGGTAATCCTAGAACCCGTTGGTGGACACCGGCGGTGAGGGATGCCGTCAAGCTGAAGAAGGAGTCCTATCGGGTTCTTTTGGCTCATAGGACTCCTGAGGCAGCGGACAGGTACCGACAGGCCAAGCGGTGTGCGGCTTCGGCGGTCGCAGAGGCAAAAACTCGGACATGGGAGGAGTTCGGGGAAGCCATGGAAAACGACTTCCAGACGGCTTCGAAGCGATTCTGGACCACCATCCGCCGCCTCAGGAAGGGGAAGCAGTGCACTATCAACACCGTGTACGGTGAGGATGGTGTTCTGCTGACCTCGACTGCGGATGTTGTGGATCGGTGGAGGGAATACTTCGAAGACCTCCTCAATCCCACCAACACGTCTTCCTATGAGGAAACAGTGCCTGGGGTATCTGTGGTGGGCTCTCCTATTTCTGGGGCTGAGGTTGCTGAGGTAGTTAAAAAGCTCCTCGGTGGCATGGCCCCGGGGGTGGATGAGATCCGCCCGGAGTTCCTTAAGGCTCTGGATGCTGTGGGGCTGTCTTGGTTGACAAGACTCTGCAGCATCGCGTGGACATCGGGGGCGGTACCTCTGGATTGGCAGACCGGGGTGGTGGTTCCTCTCTTTAAGAAGGGGAACCGGAGGGTGTGTTCTAACTATCGTGGGATCACACTCCTCAGCCATTCGACCGTGTCCCTCGGGAAGTCCTGTGGGGAGTGCTCAGAGAGTATGGGGTATCGGACTGTCTGATTGTGGCGGTCCGCTCCCTGTATGATCAGTGCCAGAGTTTGGTCCGCATTGCCGGCAGTAAGTCGGACACGTTTCCAGTGAGGGTTGGACTCCGCCAAGGCTGCCCTTTGTCACCGATTCTGTTCATAACTTTTATGGACAGAATTTCTAGGCGCAGTCAAGGCGTTGAGGGGATCTGGTTTGGTGGCTGCAGGATTAGGTCTCTGCTTTTTGAAGATGATGTGGTCCTGATGGCTTCATCTGGCCAGGATCTTCAGCTCTCGCTGGATCGGTTCGCAGCTGAGTGTGAAGCGACTGGGATGAGAATCAGCACCTCCAAGTCCGAATCCATGGTTCTCGCCCGGAAAAGGGTGGAGTGCCATCTCCGGGTTGTGGAAGAGACCCTTCCCCAAGTGGAGGAGTTCAAGTACCTCGGAGTCTTGTTCACGAGTGAGGGAAGAGTGGATCGTGAGATCGACAGGTGGATCGGTGCGGCGTCTTCAGTAATGCGGACGCTGTATCGATCCGTTGTGGTGAAGAAGGAGCTGAGCCGGAAGGCAAAGCTCTCAATTTACCGGTCGATCTACGTTCCCATCCTCACCTATGGTCATGAGCTTTGGGTTATGACCGAAAGGACAAGATCACGGTTACAAGCGGCCAAAATGAGTTTCCTCCGCCGGGTGGCGGGGCTCTTACAGATAGGGTGAGAAGCTCTGCCATCCGGGGGGAGCTCGGAGTGGAGCCGCTGCTCCTCCACATCGAGAGGAGCCAGATGGGGTGGTTCGGGCATCTGGTCAGGATGCCACCCGAACGCCTCCCTAGGGAGGTGTTTTGGGCACGTCCGACCGGTAGGAGGCCACGGGGAAGACCCAGGACACGTTGGGAAGACTATGTCTCCCGGCTGGCCTGGGAACGCCTCGGGATCCCCCGGGAGGAGCTGGACGAAGTGGCTGGGGAGAGGGAAGTCTGGGCTTCCCTGCTTAAGCTGCTGCCCCCGCGACCCGACCTCGGATAAGCGGAAGAAGATGGATGGATGGATGGATGGTGACTGGAGGTGCAGCAGTTTGTATACAGGGAGAAGAGCCAGGGGGAGAGTACACAGCCCTGAGGAGTACCAGTGTTTGTGGTTCGACTGTCCGAGACAATCTTCCCCAGCCGTACGTGCTGTCTTCGGTCTGTGAGGAAGTCATTAATCCAACTGCGGAGGGAGTCGGGCACGCTGAGCTGGTAGAGCGTGTCTCGTAGCAGTCCAGGGAGGATGGTGTTGAAGGCAGAGCTGAAGTCCACAAACAGGATCCTAGCGTAGGTTCCTGGGGAGTTCAGATGCTCCAAGATGAAGTGGAGGGCCAGGTTCACTGCATCATCCACAGACCTGTTGGCTCTGTAGGCGAACTGCAGTGGGTCCAGGAGGGGGGCGGTGATGTCCTTGACGTGGGACAGGACCAAGCGCTCAAAGGACTTCATGACCACAGACGTCAGCGCGACCGGCCTGTAGTCATTTAGTCCTGTGATCCGTGCTTTCTTGGGGACAGGGACAATGGTAGAGGTCTTAAAGCAGGACGGCACGCAGCATAGCTCCAGAGAGGTGTTAAAAATGTCAGTGAAGACAGGAGCCAGCTGGTCCGCACAGTGTCTGAGAGTGGAGGGGGAGACACCATCCGGCCCGGGGGCCTTCCGCGTATTCAGCTCCAAGAACATCCGCGTATTCAGCTCCAAGAACATCCTCTTCTTTGATGGAGAGGGTCTTTACAGTGTTATGATGTTTTTGGAGTCCTGTGATGTCATTGGAGTCCTTTGAGTCCTTTAACTCCTTTAATGAAGTGCTGGCATTGGTGGGGAGGGTGATGGTGGGGGGAGCATGGCTTTGATGAGCTGAAGGCCGTTCATGACGACAGTAATGTGTGTTGAGGCCCTGAGCGAGAGTCCGGTCATTCAGGGCCTGGGGGGTTTTGGGCTTATAGTTCGTAAGGGCCCTTAGACCTCTCCAAACTGCCGCAGAATCATTGGAGCGGAACTGTTCCTGTAGACGGTTAGAGTACACAGATTTAGCTTTCTCCACTTCCCTGGTGAAGTGGTACTTCGCTTCTCCACGCAGCCTCCTTCTTCTTGCGCAGCTGTCGGAGCTTGGGTGTGAACCAGGGCTTGTCGTTGTTATAACAAACCCTGGTGCGCGTTGGAATGATGCGCGCATCATTGAACTGTATGTATGAGGTCACAGTGTCCGTATACTCGTCCAGATTGTTCGTGGCCGGTCCAATTGCCTCAGAGTCTGTCGTTTCCCAACAAGCACGCAACTCGTCCACAGACTCGGCGGTGAAACACTTAATGTTCCTCATAACAGGTTTAGCCAGTTTCAGTTTCTGTCTGTATGAAGGGATTAAGTGCACCATCACGTGATCTGATAGTCCAAGAGCAGCGCGCGGGACTGCATGAAAAGCCTTGCTCAATGTAGTGTAGCAGTGATCCAGCGTGTTCTCCTCTCTGGTCGGGCATTTAATAAACTGTCTATACTTTGGTAATTCCTGGCTCAAATTTTCCTTGTTAAAGTCACCAAGCACGATAACAAGAGAGTCAGGAAAAGACCGTTCCACATGTAAGATCTGTCCTGCGAGCGTGCGCTGAGCGTCACACACGTCCGCGCCGGGCGGGATGTAAACAGCCACGAGAATGAATGAAACAATCTCACGCGGTGAGTAAAAGGGCTTACAGTGGATGAAGAAATATTCCAGAGAAGAAGAACAGTGTCTAAAAATCACAGTCACGTCTGTACACCAGCATATTGTTGTTAAAGAAGCATAGTCCACCGCCTCTTTTTTACCAGAGAGCGCCGCGTCTCGGTCCGCGCGGAGGAGATGAAAGCCCTCCAGTTGAAGCGCGCTGTCCGGGACACTTGCGCTCAGCCAAGTCTCCGTGAAACACAACACACAAGATGAGGAGAAGTCCTTGTTCCTTCTCATCAGCAACGCTAGCTCGTCCATCTTGTTGGCAAGTGAGCGGACGTTGGAGAGGAAGATGCCTGGTAGAGGCGTGCGTAATCCCTGTCCGCGAAGACGGACAAGTGCGCCCGCTCTCTTTCCTCTTCGATGCGGTTTCCCTCTTTTGAGCACAGAATGGACCAAATCCGCAGCTGATGCTAAGATGACTGGTAACAAGTCCATAGGGATGATGGATCTGATGTTCAGTAGCTCTTCACGGGTGTAAGAGCACCCGGAAACACAATTTATGTACAAAAACAAACAAAACAGAGCGCACGAGAGCACCGAGGCAGCCTTCATCGGCGCCATGATGATGACCAAAAAAGGTGTTGTTTAAAGCTAGCTTAGCCATTAGCTTAGCTGTTGGCATGGCTGCTTCTGATTTGTTCTTGGTTGAAAAAAAAAATATTTTCAAGGTAAAATTTGAATTTTCAAGGTAAAATTTGAATTTTCAAGGTAAAATTCGATTTTCAAGGTAAAAAATTATTTTCTAGGCAAAATTCGATTTTCAAGGTAAAAAAATGATTTTTAAGGTAAAAGTTGATTTTCAAGGAAAAAAATGATTTTCAAGGCAAAAACCGATTTTAAAGGCAAAAACCGATTTTAAAGGTAAAACATGGTATTCAAGGTAAAAAATGATTTTCCAGGTAAACGTTGATTTTCAAGGTAAAAAATGATTTTCAAGGTAAAATTTGATTTTCAAGGCAAAAAATGATTTTTAGGGCAAAATTTGATTTTCAAGGTAAAAAATGATTTTCAAGGCAAAATTTGATTTTCAAGGTAAAAAATTATTTTCAAGGTAAAAAATTAATTTCAAGGTAAAAACTAAATGTCAAGGTAAAAGTTGATTTTCAAAGTAAAAAATTATTTTCAAGGCAAAATCCGATTTTCAAGGTAAAAAATTATTTTTAAGGTAAAAGTTGATTTTCAAGGAAAAAAAGGATTTTCAAGGCAAAAACCGATTTTCAAATTAAAAGTAATTTTCAAGGCAAAAACCGATTTTCAAATTAAAAGTAATTTTCAAGGTAAAAGTTGATTTTCAAGGTAAAAGTTTATTTTCAAGGTAAAAACCGATTTTCAAGGTAAAAACCGATTTTCAAGGTAAAAGTTGATTTTCAAAGTAAAAAATAATTTTCAAGGTAAAAGTTGATTTTCAAGGTAAAAGTTGATTTTCAAGGTAAAATTTGATTTTCAAGGTAAAAAATGATTTTCAAGGTAAAATTTGATTTTCAAGGTAAAATTTGATTTTCAAGGCAAAATTCGATTTTCAAGGTAAAAAATGAGTTTCAAGGTAAAAGTTGATTTTCAAGGCAAAAACAGATTTTCAAGGTAAAAAATGATTCTTAAGATGCTAAAAAAAAAAATTAGTTTTTTTTGCCATAATGGAGTTGATTAGGAGAGCAGCTCCACACTGTGTATGGAGACACATAATTAGCTGCTCGTCACTCGTCAGCAGGGGACTACAAATAGGTTCAGTGTCAGCTTTAAAAGACATTCATTGACATTGGCTATCAGTTTTTTTTTTTTTTCAAATGGCACCCGAGACACTCTTGGGACACGTTGATGTGCTTCCACTAGGATATATTTACATTTCTGGAGGTGGCTTCTGGCACACACACACACAGAATAAATCACACCAGCCGCCCTTCTGTCAAAAAAAAGAAAAAGGAGCCATTTTAATCAAGCACCTTTCAGAGTAGTGTTCACGCTGACACACACTCATTAGCATATCATCATCATCGTCATGCCGTATCCTCTTAGACCTGCACTGGTGGACTTCAGAGATCTGACTGTTTCCATTGCAAGTACAATGTGTTCTTTATCAGATTCCACCGACCCCGATTGGATTACAGGACTACTTCCGGATGTGGTCTGAATCTGATGCCAAAATATCAGATTTGGTCACTTCGGATTTGGTTTGTACGGTATACCGGTACTAGTACAGTACCACAGTACTAATGAATCATATTCGGTACTATACCGCCTCTAAAAAGTACCGGTTCCCCCCCGCCCCCTTTTTTTTAACGGGCATGACGGCGCGTAGTCACGTGGTGACATTGCTGGTTTTAGGAGCGGAGGAGCATGTTCGGCAGCGCACACACACAGAGTACTTACAAGCAGACACAGTGTGTAGACAGAAAAGGGAAAAACGGACGCATTTTAAAGATAAAGGTGAAGTTATAACACTGAAACACTCTCAGGAAGAGCTGCTTTAAGACATGGCTACTTGGCTAGCGGCTAACGCCCATCCGCAGTGTTTTAGCTACTTCTAAATCACTAATCCTGGCCTCCATGGCGACAAATAAAGTGAGTTTCTTCCTCCTAGCATTATCACTGGAGGAGGAGGAATAGCTAAACATGCTTCACTACCAGTGTTGGGTTAATTACTGAAAACCAGTAACTAGTTACAATTACTAGTTACTTTATTTCAAAAGTAACTCAGTTACTAACTCAGTTACTTACACCAAAAAGTAATGCGTTACAGTGAAAAGTTACTATTTAGTTACTTATTTTTCCCCCCCTTTTTTTAAGGCTCCCATTAATGCCCTTTTAGCCTTCATTTCAGTGCTGTTATTGCACAGGAGAATAATACAATGTGTTGATCAACTTGACATGCATTTGCATCACTGAACTCAGAAAGCAATGTGGTCTACATACAACACACAAACAATGTGGTCTACATACAACACACAAACAATGTGCTCTACATACAACACACAAAGACAAAGATATGTTTCAAAGGGCCAATTTATTTCAGGCCAGAAAAAATTGACAAAACTATTTTAAATAGCTGCAACATAATGGCACTTTAACTTTAACTCTAAGTAGATAGGATCTTTGATCCAAGACACAACTTACATTTAACTAAAATTGTATTTTCTTTGTGCTCGACAAAAGAAAAGTATTGAGAATGTCTCCATGTTAAAAAACTCGACTTCTGGCTTCCCCATGATGTCTTGTTAGTTGTTATGAGAGTAGCGTATGTGTGTGTGTGTGTGTGGCCCTTTAAGATATGACAGCATGAGAGGTGAGTGACGTCAGTGAGTGAGTGGGCGAGAGAGGTGAGGGAGCCGCGACAGTGAGTGCGTGTAGGTGCTCTAGCTTGGTGGATGGCTGCGTGCAATAAAGTCACAAAGTTGCAACAAACCGCCGGGCTCGTCATTCACCCTCAGCTGTAAAGACCCTCTTCCGGGTAAAGTGAAGGTTGTTAGACCCGAAGTACGGCTCTGGAGGCGTGCTTTCTGTGGGTGGGGGAAAGCACGCCTCTTCTTTTCCACCGGAGCGCTCCAATAAAACACACTCAGATCTTCAGTTTCTAGCCGATACTACATACAAATAACGTAAAATAACGCAGTAATGCATCATGCAGTAACGGTAACTGAGTTACTGTATATAAAAAAATAACGCGTTAGATTACTAGTTACCGCCAAAACTAACAGCGTTACAGTAACGCGTTACTTAGTAACGCGTTAGTCCCAACACTGTTCACTAAACACCGTAGGAGGATACAATAGCTCACCGGCGTCACAATGTAAACAAATGCCCTGGGTGGATCTACACCTGACATCCACTGTAATGATACCAAGTACAATATACATCGATATTTTTTTTCCTTTTTAAAAAATGTATATTACGTTTAGAAACTCAGAAAATACGTCCCTGGACACATGAGGACTTTGAACATGACCAATGTATGATCCTGTAACTACTTGGTATCGGATCGATACCTAAATGTGTGGTATCATCCAAAACTAATGTCAAGTATCAAAGAAGAGAAGAATAAGTGATTATTACATTTGAACAGAAGTGTAGATAGAACATGTTCAAACAGAAAACTGTGCGACACCTACCCTTTACATCAGTATTGGTTTAGTAGGTATTATATTTTCTTGTATGATCCTGTCAAGTCAAGTCAAGTCAACTTAATTTATATAGCACATTTTCAACAACTTTTAAATTGAACCAAAGTGCTTTACAGGTTAAAAAAAAGCATAGAGCAAAAAAACTAAGCAAAACAAAAAACAAACAAAGAACATAAACAATGAATGTGCTGAACAAGATAGTGCAAATGCAATACAGTAAAAGGGGTCGAATATAAATTAAAAAATATTTGCAGAATAAAAATAATAATAATAAAAGTGCGACAAATTGAAAAAATACAACTAAAGCGAAGGGGTGGGAGGGGGGGGACTAGAAATGGTGGCCTAGTGGGCGGACTCAGCTCGGGTCAAAGGCCAGCGAGAAGAGGTAGGTCTTAAGGAGGGTTTTGAAGACCCCCAGGCTGATCCTGTAACTACTTGGTATCAGATCGATACCTAAATGTGTGGTATCATCCAAAACTAATGTGAAGTATCAAAGAAGAGAAGAATAAGTGATTATTACATTTTAACAGAAGTGTAGATAGAACATGTTGAAACAGAAAATAAGCAGATATTAACAGTAAATGAACAAGTAGATTAATAATCAATTTTTTACAGTTTGTCCCTCATAATGTGTACAAAATAATAGGTGTATAAATGACACAATATGTTACTGCATACGTCAGCAGACTAATTAGGAGTCTTTGTTTGTTTACTTACTACTAAAAGACTAAAAGTTGTCTAGTATGTTCACTATTTTATTTAAGGACCATCCATCCATCCATCCATCCATTTTCTACCGCTTGTCCCTTTCGGGGTCTAAATGACAATAATAAACATATGTTTCATGTACCCTAAGATTTTTTGTTAAAATAAAGACAATAATGACGTTGTTTTGTGGTACTCCTTATTTAGAAAAGTATCAAAATAGATGTTGGTAGCGGTACCAACATATTGGTATGGGGCACAACTAATGTAAACAAGGCCTTCATGTCTTCAATGTCCTGCGTGTTCTTCAATGTTTCCTTCTAGACCTAATTTTTTGCAGACTTTTTGTCACTGCGACCACACCATTTGCCAATTGTGGGATAAATACGGTTCCTTATGAACATGTCCACCTGCTTCCTGTCGCCCGCCAGGCTCCCACAGGACCGCGCCCGTGAGACCCGCGTACAAAGTCTCTGACATGACGTATAAAGTCTATTATATGACGGTAATTGATTTTGCCAGCGGTGAGCCGACTTTGCAAAGTAATGTTAAAATGGTTGCGTTGGTGCAGAGATCACAAGCGGTGCTCCAACCCTATTTTCTTCCCCGGCTCGAATGTAACCCGATGGTTTCCTTTGTAGATCTGTGGCACATAAGACCCTTTTAGCCCAGACCTCATTTCCAGGCTGCTGTTTTTTCTGTCCCGCCTTCGGTATAAGAGAGGGAACAAAGCCTAGGGAAGTTGTCAGCAGATGCAATTTAGGCTTCTATCACACTTGTGGTTTGGTGCTCTGGTCTGGAACCAAAATCTAAATGGACTGCAGTTGGAATAGCGAATCAGGGCCAAGTCCAACACAAATCAATCAATCAATCAATCAATCAATGTTTATTTATATAGCCCTAAATCACAAGTGTCTCAAAGGGCTGCACAAGCCACAATGACATCCTCGGTTCAGATCCCACATAAGGGCAAGGAAAAACTCACAACCCAGTGGGATGTCAATGAGAATGACTATGAGAAACCTTGGAGAGGACTCTCACTATTATGTTAGATCCACTATGGACTAGACTCTCACTATTATGTTAGATCCACTATGGACTGGACTCTCACAATATTATGTTGGATCCACTATGGACTGGACTCTCACTATTATGCTAGATCTACTATGGACTGGACTCTCACACTACTATGTTAGATCCACTATGGACTGGACTCTCACGCTATTATGTCAGATCCACTATGGACTGGACTCTCACACTAGTATGTTAGATCCACTATGGACTGGACTCTCACACTATTATGTTAGATCCACTATGGACTGGACTCTCACACTATTATGTTAGATCCACTATGGACTGGACTCTCACACTACTATGTTAGATCCACTATGGACTGGACTCTCACAATATTATGGTAGATCCACTATGGACTGGACTCTCACTATTATGCTAGATCTACTATGGACTGGACTCTCACACTACTATGTTAGATCCACTATGGACTGGACTCTCACGCTATTATGTCAGATCCACTATGGACTGGACTCTCACACTATTATTTTAGATCCACTATGGACTGGACTCTCACACTATTATGTCAGATCCACTATGGACTGGACTCTCACACTATTATATTAGATCCACTATGGACTGGACTCTCACCTATTATGTCAGATCCACTATGGACTGGACTCTCACAATATTATGTTAGATCCACTATGGACTGGACTCTCACAATATTATGTTAGATCCACTATGGACTGGACTCTCACAATATTATGTTAGATCCACTATGGACTGGACTCTCACTATTATGTAAGATCCACTATGGACTGGACTCTCACACTATTATGTTAGATCCACTATGGACTGGACTCTCACAATATTATGTTAGATCCACTATGGACTGGACTCTCACACTATTATGTTAGATCCACTATGGACTGGACTCTCACAATATTATGTTAGATCTACTATGGACTGGACTCTCACAATATTATGTTAGATCCACTATGGACTGGACTCTCACAATATTATGTTAGATCCACTATGGACTGGACTCTCACTATTATGTTAGATCCACTATGGACTGGACTTTCACACTATTATGTTAGATCCACTATGGACTGGACTCTCACACTATTATGTTAGATCTACTATGGACTGGACTCCCACACTATTATGTTAGATCCACTATGGACTGGACTTTCACACTATTATGTTAGATCTACTATGGACTGGACTCTCACACTATTATGTTAGATCCACTATGGACTGGACTCTCACTATTATGTTAGATCCACTATGGACTGGACTCTCACAATATTATGTTAGATCCACTATGGACTGGACTCTCACACTATTATGTTAGATCCACTACGGACTGGACTCTCACACTATTATGTTAGATCCACTACGGACTGGACTCTCACAATATTATGTTAGATCCACTATGGACTGGACTCACACTATTATGTTAGATCCACTATGGACTGGACTCTCACACTATTATGTTAGATCCACTATGGACTGGACTCTCACAATATTATGTTAGATCCACTATGGACTGGACTCTCACAATATTATATTAGATCCACTATGGACTGGACTCTCACTATTATGTTAGATCCACTATGGACTGGACTTTCACACTATTATGTTAGATCCACTATGGACTGGACTCTCACACTATTATGTTAGATCCACTATGGACTGGACTCTCACACTATTATGTTAGATCCACTATGGACTGGACTCTCACAATATTATGTTAGATATACTATGGACTGGACTCTCACAATATTATGTTAGATCCACTATGGACTGGACTCTCACTATTATGTTAGATCCACTATGGACTGGACTTTCACACTATTATGTTAGATCCACTATGGACTGGACTTTCACACTATTATTTTAGATCCACTATGGACTGGACTCTCACACTATTATGTTAGATCCACTATGGACTGGACTCTCACAATATTATGTTAGATCCACTATGGACTGGACTCTCACTATTATGTTAGATCCACTATGGACTGGACTCTCCCACTATTATGTTAGATCCACTATGGACTGGACTTTCACACTATTATGTTAGATCCACTATGGACTGGACTCTCCCACTATTATGTTAGATCCACTATGGACTGGACTCTCACACTATTATGTTAGATCCACTATGGACTGGACTCTCACTATTATGTTAGATCCACTATGGACTGGACTTTCACACTATTATGTTAGATCCACTATGGACTGGACTCTCCCACTATTATGTTAGATCCACTATGGACTGGACTCTCTCACTATTATGTTAGATCCACTATGGACTGGACTCTCACAATATTATGTTAGATCCACTATGGACTGGACTCTCTCACTATTATGTTAGATCCACTATGGACTGGACTCTCACAATATTATGTTAGATCCACTATGGACTGGACTCTCTCACTATTATGTTAGATCCACTATGGACTGGACTCTCTCACTATTATGTTAGATCCACTATGGACTGGACTCTCACAATATTATGTTAGATCCACTATGGACTGGACTCTCTCACTATTATGTTAGATCCACTATGGACTGGACTCTCACAATATTATGTTAGATCCACTATGGACTGGACTCTCTCACTATTATGTTAGATCCACTATGGACTGGACTCTCACAATATTATGTTAGATCTACTATTGACTGGACTCTCACAATATTATGTTAGATCCACTATGGACTGGACTCTCACAATATTATGTTAGATCCACTATGGACTGGACTCTCACAATATAATGTTAGATCCACTATGGACTGGACTCTCACAATATTATGTTAGATCCACTATGGACTGGACTCTCACAATATTATGTTAGATCCACTATGGACTGGACTCTCACACTATTATGTTAGATCTACTATGGACTGGACTCTCACAATATTATGTTAGATCCACTATGGACTGGACTCTCACAATATTATGTTAGATCTACTATGGACTGGACTCTCACAATATTATGTTAGATCCACTATGGACTGGACTCTCACTATTATGTTAGATCCACTATGGACTGGACTCTCACACTATTATGTTAGATCCACTATGGACTGGACTTTCACACTATTATGTTAGATCCACTATGGACTGGACTTTCACACTATTATGTTAGATCCACTATGGACTGGACTCTCACACTATTATGTTAGATCCACTATGGACTGGACTTTCACACTATTATGTTAGATCCACTATGGACTGGACTCTCCCACTATTATGTTAGATCCACTATGGACTGGACTCTCACACTATTATGTTAGATCCACTATGGACTGGACTCTCACTATTATGTTAGATCCACTATGGACTGGACTCTCACAATATTATGTTAGATCCACTATGGACTGGACTCTCTCACTATTATGTTAGATCCACTATGGACTGGACTCTCACAATATTATGTTAGATCTACTATGGACTGGACTCTCACAATATTATGTTAGATCCACTATGGACTGGACTCTCACAATATTATATTAGATCCACTATGGACTGGACTCTCACTATTATGTTAGATCCACTATGGACTGGACTTTCACACTATTATGTTAGATCCACTATGGGCTGGACTCTCACACTATTATGTTAGATCCACTATGGACTGGACTCTCACTATTATGTTAGATCCACTATGGACTGGACTCTCACACTATTATGTTAGATCCACTATGGACTGGACTCTCACACTATTATGTTAGATATACTATGGACTGGACTCTCACAATATTATGTTAGATCCACTATGGACTGGACTCTCACTATTATGTTAGATCCACTATGGACTGGACTTTCACACTATTATGTTAGATCCACTATGGACTGGACTTTCACACTATTATGTTAGATCCACTATGGACTGGACTCTCACACTATTATGTTAGATCCACTATGGACTGGACTCTCACAATATTATGTTAGATCCACTATGGACTGGACTCTCACAATATTATGTTAGATCCACTATGGACTGGACTCTCACTATTATGTTAGATCCACTATGGACTGGACTTTCACACTATTATGTTAGAGCCACTATGGACTGGACTTTCACACTATTATGTTAGATCCACTATGGACTGGACTCTCCCACTATTATGTTAGATCCACTATGGACTGGACTTTCACACTATTATGTTAGATCCACTATGGACTGGACTCTCCCAATATTATGTTAGATCCACTATGGACTGGACTCTCACACTATTATGTTAGATCCACTATGGACTGGACTCTCACTATTATGTTAGATCCACTATGGACTGGACTTTCACACTATTATGTTAGATCCACTATGGACTGGACTCTCCCACTATTATGTTAGATCCACTATGGACTGGACTCTCTCACTATTATGTTAGATCCACTATGGACTGGACTCTCACAATATTATGTTAGATCCACTATGGACTGGACTCTCTCACTATTATGTTAGATCCACTATGGACTGGACTCTCACAATATTATGTTAGATCTACTATTGACTGGACTCTCACAATATTATGTTAGATCCACTATGGACTGGACTCTCACAATATTATGTTAGATCCACTATGGACTGGACTCTCACAATATTATGTTAGATCCACTATGGACTGGACTCTCACAATATTATGTTAGATCCACTATGGACTGGACTCTCACAATATTATGTTAGATCCACTATGGACTGGACTCTCACACTATTATGTTAGATCTACTATGGACTGGACTCTCACAATATTATGTTAGATCCACTATGGACTGGACTCTCACAATATTATGTTAGATCCACTATGGACTGGACTCTCACAATATTATGTTAGATCCACTATGGACTGGACTCTCACAATATTATGTTAGATCCACTATGGACTGGACTCTCTCAATATTATGTTAGATCCACTATGGACTGGACTCTCACACTATTATGTTAGATCTACTATGGACTGGACTCCCACAATATTATGTTAGATCCACTATGGACTGGACTCTCACTATTATGTTAGATCCACTATGGACTGGACTCTCACACTATTATGTTAGATCCACTATGGACTGGACTTTCACACTATTATGTTAGATCCACTATGGACTGGACTTTCACACTATTATGTTAGATCCACTATGGACTGGACTCTCACACTATTATGTTAGATCCACTATGGACTGGACTTTCACACTATTATGTTAGATCCACTATGGACTGGACTCTCCCACTATTATGTTAGATCCACTATGGACTGGACTCTCACACTATTATGTTAGATCCACTATGGACTGGACTCTCACTATTATGTTAGATCCACTATGGACTGGACTCTCACAATATTATGTTAGATCCACTATGGACTGGACTCTCTCACTATTATGTTAGATCCACTATGGACTGGACTCTCACAATATTATGTTAGATCTACTATGGACTGGACTCTCACAATATTATGTTAGATCCACTATGGACTGGACTCTCACAATATTATGTTAGATCCACTATGGACTGGACTCTCACAATATTATGTTAGATCCACTATGGACTGGACTCTCACAATATTATGTTAGATCAGGGGTGGGCAATTAATTTTTACCGGGGGCCGCATGAGCAACCCGAGCACTGCTGGAGGGCCACTTCGACAATATTTCAATTAAATTTTGCTCAATATTATTTTTGATATATACCGTAAGATAAATAATAATAATAATAATAATAATAATAATAATAATAATTAATAATAATAGTAATACTTCAACATAGTGTGTGTAACAGCATTCCATGACTAATATAAATAAATTAACATTAATAATAAATGACAGTAAAATAAGCACACGTATGACTGAGGAGTCATAGTGTAACTTTGTGTGGTGTTTGAGTTGTCCGACTTTTTGTGTGGCCATAAACGCACCAGTGGTTTAGTGCTACGCGTGGTGGTGACAGATGACAAGTTGGTTTTGGCCTGGTTTGTACGGCAGAAAATGACTAGTTTTTCGAGATATAATTTTTTTACTCATGTTTTTGGTGTGGTTATGTCCGAAAATAAACAGTTTTGCTCAATAAAGTGATCGATATAATTCCTGGCCTCGAAGCATCTCGGTAGACGTTACAATAATTGAACGGTGTTCAATTGAACGGTGTTGACGAACACCGTTAGGGCCGCTTGTTGTCACTGTCACTCAAAGTTGCATTGCAAAATTACACAGAATAAATATGTTTATTTTGTTTAGAATTGAGCAGTGCGCGATTGCGCAGGCACGCACCTTAGAGGGAACGTTGCTTGGCAGTCCATGTCTTGTTGGATACACGTCATTCTTCATCAACTTTTCTCTTTTTAGCGTCTCGGGTGTAAACCGTGCATCACTTGTCGCTGCATGTGCACCTTCACTCCCAGGTTACACACGGATAAACGCCCATAAATAATACTTTTCAAAATAAAAGCAGCACAGTTGTATTGCCTCACGCGGGCCGGATAGGGACGCACAAAGGGCCGGATGCGGCCCGCTGGCCGCAGAATGCCCAGGTCTGTGTTAGATCCACTATGGACTGGACTCTCACTATTATGTTAGATCCACTATGGACTGGACTTTCACACTATTATGCCGTGTTGGGACTAACGCGTTACAGTAACGCCGTTAGTTTCTGCGGTAACTAGTAATCTAACGCGTTATTTTTTATATTCAGTAACTCAGTTACCGTTACTACATGATGCGTTACTGCGTTATTTGACGTTACTTTTAATGTAGTATAAAGTGTGTTTTATCGGAGCGCTGATTCTTCTTGTGTCACAAACCGGAGAAGAGAGACCTGCGCTCTGTGCGTGTGTGAGTGAGTGTGGGGAGTAAAGAGAGAGAGGAGGGGGGCGTGTCTGATCATGGCGGAGCTGCAGTCGAGTTTGTTAACATGGAGATATTTTCACTACTTTTCTTTTGTCGAGCACAAAGAAAATAACATTTTAGTTAAATGTAAATTGTGCTTTGGATCAAAGATCCCATCTACTGCCCAAAAGAGCAATTTAAATCTGCTTAAACAAGCTACATAAGCAACATGCTTCGACGTAGCTAGTAAAGAGAGACAGAGACAACTCCAATGCCACTTCACCTCCACCACTTAAGGATTTACTCTGCCTCTGCTCATCATTCAGCACTGAAGGTACGCACTCTGTCAAGCAATGTTCCCTCTAATTGTTCATGTGTGAGCAAACGCAAAAAGTCCGTGAGCATTGAGTGGAGCCCATGTGAGCAACATCAGACGTGCACACTGTGGCTACACCAGCAGCACACCTGTCCCAAACCTGACTAAATAACAAGTTACATCTCCATCCATCCATCCATTTTATACCGCTTGTCCCTTTCGGGGTGCTGGAGCCTATCTCAGCTGCATTCGGGCGGAAGGCGGGGTACACCCTAGACAAGTCCCCACCCATCGCAGCTAGGGCCAACACAGATAGACAGACAACATCCTCTTATTATTATAATCAAATGACAGCAGTCATTTCCATTTCTAATAGAAGTGTTTAGGCCCACTTACAATGACAATAACAACAAATATTGTTTTTCATGAACTGTGTACTTGTATTGTTTGTCTGGGTGGAGGTCCTGCTTTGGAAATAATTTGTACCCCTTTCAGACATTGCATTTAGTTCCCATTAAAACATTCACATGTTGCACAATGAGATGTAAGCAGGGGATCATGTGTACATTCCTGCAACTTCCTGTTTGTAAAAAATATCTTTTTATTAGTATTTATTTAATATACTAACAGCATTTCATGATTAATATTTATAAATTAAGATTCCTAATAAATGACACTAGAATAAGCACACATTTGATTGGTAAATCATAGTGTAACGACCTGGAATGACACTTTATGGGTGGTGTTGGAGTTGTCCGACTTTTTGTGTGGCTGTAAACGCATCACTGGCTAAGTGCCATATGGGCATGTGTTGGCGCAAGTGAGAAAGAGCGAGCGGCTGCTGTTGATATAACAAAGTTGCTTTTGGTCTGGTTTGTACTGCAGAAAATGACCACTTTTGCTAGATATCATTTTTTTTACTAATGTTTTGGTGATGTGTTTATGGCCGACAATAAAGAGTTTTGCTCAGTAAAGTGATGGATGGAATTCATGTCCTCAAAGCGTCTCGACAGACGTTACAATATTTGAACAATGATGACGAAAACTGTTTTCTCTGTCGTGTCCGTGTGTCGAAAATTGTTATGCGCTTATTTTTTTATTTGATTTTGTGTGTGGCATAGATTTGCCGTGCGCAGAGGACGCTTGAGCAGTGCGCAATTGCACAGGCGCACACCTTAGAGGGAACGTTGCTGTCAATTATCTTATATACTCTTTCATTCTAGACTTCTAGAGTGTTTGATTATCACATCACTCTAAATGTATATACTATAAAGTTCACAAACGTAAAGAGGGATGCTAGTGGGCCAGGCCAATCTTCCCTTATCTCTAAACTAAAACTGGGGAAATGTGTAGCGTGTTCTGAGCTTCAGACATGATTTTGTGTCAGAATTCTTTGAGGAAAAAATGCCTGGTTAGGCTTTGTGTATGTAGTGTGTGCCTTTCTTGCTTTACAGCTATGCTGTTATTATGCTGTTTGTTACTTATGTATGTTATGTTGCAGCTATTTAAAATAGTTTTGTCAATTTGTTCTGGCCAGAAACAAATTGGCCTTTGTAACATATCTTTGTCTTTGTGTGTTGTATGTAGAGCACATTGCTTAGCAGAGTTCAGTGATGCAAATGCATGTCAAGTTGATCAACACATTGTATTATTCTCCAGTGCAATAACAGTACTGAAATGAAGGCTAAAGGGCATTAATGGGAGCTTTAAAAAAAAAAGAAGAAAAAAATAAGTAACTAAATAGTTACTTTTCAAAGTAACGCATTACTTTTTGGTGTAAGTAACTGAGTTAGTAACTGAGTTACTTTTGAAATGAAGTAACTAGTAACTATAACTAGTTACTGGTTTTCAGTAACTAACTCAACACTGCTATTATGTTAGATCCACTATGGACTGGACTCTCACACTATTATGTTAGATCCACTATGGACTGGACTCTCACACTATTATGTTAGATCCACTATGGACTGGACTCTCACTATTATGTTAGATCCACTATGGACTGGACTCTCACACTATTATGTTAGATCCACTATGGACTGGACTCTCACTATTATGTTAGATCCACTATGGACTGGACTCTCACACTATTATGTTAGATCCACTATGGACTGGACTCTCACACTATTATGTTAGATCCACTATGGACTGGACTCTCACACTATTATGGCAGGTCCACTATGGACTGGACTCTCACACTATTATGTTAGATCCACTATGGACTGGACTCTCACACTGTTATGTTAGTTCCACTATGGACTGGACTCTCACTATTATGTTAGATCCACTATGGACTGGACTCTCACACTATTATTTTAGATCCACTATGGACTGGACTCTCACTATTATGTTAGATCCACTATGGACTGGACTCTCACACTATTATGTTAGATCCACTATGGACTGAACTCTCACTATTATGTTAGATCCACTATGGACTGGACTCTCACACTATTATGTTAGATCTACTATGGACTGGACTCTCACAATATTATGGTATATCCACTCGACGTCCATTGCACCGGTCGGCCGGTTTTTCATTATTATCCCATTGGGTTGAGTTTTTTCTTGCCCTGATGTGGGATCTGAGCCGAGGATGTCGTTGTGACTTCTGCAGCCCTTTGAGACACTCGTGATTTAGGGCTACATAAGTAAACTTTGATTGATTGATTGAATGTGGGAGGAAGCCGGAGAAAACTCCACGTATAGATGCAGATTCCAACAACATGGGAAACCTCAGATCTGTATCACAACATCCACTTGTATCACTTTACATTATTTGCCATACAAACGCTAATGGAAGTGATGTGTACAGTGGTGGTCAAAAGTGTACATACACTTGTAAAGAACATAATGTCATGGCTGTCTTGAGTTTCCAATCATTTCTACAACTCTTATTTTTTTGTTGTCCTGAAGAATTTGGAGGTAGTCCTCCTTTTTCATTGTCCCATTTACTCTCTGTAAAGCACCAGTTCCATTGGCAGCAAAACAGGCCCAGAGCATAATACTATCACCACCATGATTGACGGTAGGCATGGTGTTCCTGGGGTTTAAAGGCCTCACCTTTTCTCCTCCAAACATATTGCTGGGTATTGTGGCCGAACAGCTCCATTTTTGTTTCATCTGACCACAGAACTTTCCTCCAGAAGGCCTGATCTTTGTCCATGTGATGTCACGACTGTATTTTTGGTCTGCCACATCATTTTATTTGGCCCGCAAACACCTGGAAATGATGTGTCAATAAAGTAGTTAATATTTTCTCACTAAATGAAATTGATTTTTTTCATTTTGACGGCAAAAATATATGTACTGCTTGAAATTGCATACCTTTGGAACTTTAATAGTATCCAATATTGCAACAAATATTACAGTATATTATCATACTTTCCAAACATGTTTTTGTCTAAATAAAATACTTAACTTTATAGCAAACTACCCATCAAATGTATAAAAATGACAATAAATATTGCGTTGTTCTTTACAGCATATTACTGTAAATTGAAAAAAAAAAACTACAACTGTTTTTTGCGTTAAAATTCTGTTGACTGAGCTGTCAGTCTTTGACTGAAAAATCTACGGGTGTTGTTTTTAACGGTGTATTACTGTTAATGGAAAGACGGTACATTCGTTTTACGGTAGAAAAACTGGCAGATAAATTGCCAGAATAAAAAAAAAAACTTGTACTGTTTTTCCATGAATAATATCATGTTGTAAAAACCAATATCAATGCAACACAAAAATTCTGGCAACTAAGCTGCCAGATTTTTCCGTTAAAAAAAACTAAACAGTGGTACGGTTTTTCCTTTTTACCGTAAAATGTTGTAAGAAATAAAAAAAAATCCACATAATTTTACAGAAACATTTTGTAAGTGTAAAGTTTTTCTGTAAAGTGGACAGTCTTAAAACAATTTATATAACTAATAATGAAATCCAGAGGCAAATTCATACATTATGCTGGTCTTGTCACCCCCTCCCGGGCAGGAGGACAACACGGCAGTACGGCTGGATCAAAAGAGATGTCGGAGAAAAAGTTGCTTTAATACAAGCGAGCGTCATTAAACAGGTCTGCAGTACCTGGAGGAACTCCGGTCTAAAAAAAATGGAGGACTCCCAACTGGAGAATCCGTTTTTATATTCCTCCTTTGTGCTAAGTCAGGCGAGCATATCCTGACCATAAAAGGAGATATTCGTGTGTAAGTGTCTGGAAAACAACTGCTTTAAGTCATAACTCAAATGTTGGCGTTGAGCTAGAGAGTTAGTCTTTTCTCAAGTTTAGGGTTATCACTTTTGCATTCCGAAGTCCCACTTAGGGCTTGTGATCCAATCCACCTGTGAATATCAAACTTAGGGGCTCAAACTGAAATACCATTATTTAATTAAACCTGGTGGTTTGCTTTTTCCAAGGTGAACATAAACATTCAGCATATGCAGAACATAATGTGAGTTAATTAATTCACTTCAATCAGAACACAAGAAAAACAGAAGTCTTGAAAAAGTCCAGCCAACACAAATCCTTCCCTCTGTTCTCTGCTCTCAAACTCTCCTTCTTTTCATCTTGCAGGAGTTCACCGTCGGGCTGCCGGACGTGAGTGCACCCCGGGGCTCTGACATATACCAGATCCCCGCCCGCGGGGGACGGCCGAGATTAAAACCGGCGGCGGCGAGTGGACGGAAGGAATCGAAGGCAGAAGAAAAACACCGCTTATCTTTCACCTTTGTTCTTGGCCCCATGAAAGATCTGCGCAGGTTGAAACAAGCCAAACGTTGGTGGAGATGATGGAGTGAGGGAGGAAGTGGAGACATGAGAGGACGCCGTTCCTGTGCCAGCTGCTTGGAGAGCAATTAACCCCGCGGCCAGCGTCAGCCGAGGACCGGCTTCTATTCTGTGACGGGTTTGGCGCCATCATGTTTCAGAGCTCGCCTCGCAGGGCTCTTCTCCTGCTGCTGCTCCTCCACGGCTCCCTCGAGGCCTCTCAGGCCGCCAAAGCCAAAGGTCCGGGCCATACGCACCTCAACTCCATCCGCATCGACGGCGACATATCCCTGGGCGGACTCTTCCCGGTGCACGCCAGGGGCCACGACGGCAAGCCCTGCGGCGAGCTGAAGAAGGAGAAGGGCATCCACCGCCTGGAGGCCATGCTCTTCGCCCTGGACCGCATCAACAATGACAACAACCTGCTGCCCAACATCACGCTGGGGGCCCGGATCCTGGACACCTGCTCCCGGGACACCCACGCTCTGGAGCAGTCGCTCACCTTCGTGCAGGCGCTGATCGAGAAGGACGGCACCGACGTCAAGTGTCTGGGCGGCGGGGCGCCCATCATCACCAAACCGGAGCGGGTGGTGGGGGTGATCGGAGCCTCTTCCAGCTCCGTGTCCATCATGGTGGCAAACATACTGCGGCTGTTCAAGGTAAGGGCGAACAAACCTTTCCTACAAATGTCGCTGATATTTGGTGTGTCCTACGAACTTCTGACAATGATGTGGATCCTCGTAAAACAGGATTACTTTGTATCTTTGGTAAAATGGTAAATGGTAAATGGGTTATACTCTACCTTCAAGGTACTCAAAGCCCTTTGACACTATTTCCACATTCACCCATTCACACACACATTCACACACTGATGGCAGGAGCTGCCATGCTAGGCCCTAACCACCACCCATCAGCAGCAAGGGTGAAGTGTCTTGCTCAAGGACACAACGGATGTGACGAGGTTGGTAGAAGGTGGGGATCCAACCAGGAAACCCTCAGGTTGCTGGCATAGCCACTCTCCCAACCGCGCCACGCCGTCCCCATGGTGAATAATAATCTTCTCTTCACTAGCTGGACCCGCACGTTGGGAGCGGACTTTAAATCGGACACATGGCTCACATTTTGACTGGACCACGATGGCAGTGCTATCAGTGACGCAGTCAGGAAAGGCAGGTGTTGATAATTAGAAAGGTTTGTTCGCCCTTACCTTGAACAGGGCGAACAAACCTTTCCTACAAATGCCTCTGGTATTTGGTGTGTCATACGAACTTCTGACAATGATGTGGATCCTCGTAAAATGGGATTAATTCATATCGTTGGTAAAATGGTAAATGGTAAATAGCGCTTTTCTACCTTCAAGGTACTCAAAGGGCTTTGACACTATTTCCACATTCACCCATTCACACACACTTTCACACACTGATGGCGGGAGCTGCCATGCAAGGGCCTAACCACGACCCATCAGGAGCAAGGGTGAAGTGTCTTGCTTAAGGACACAACGGACGTGACGAGGTTGGTAGAAGGTGGGGATCAAACCAGGAACCCTTCAGGTTGCTGGCACGGCCACTCTCCCAACAGCGCCACGCCGTCCTCATGGTGAATAATAATCTTCTCTTCACTATGTTGGGAGTGGACTTTAAATCGGACACATGGCTCACATTTTGACTGGACCACGACGGCAGTGCTATCAGTGACGCAGTCAGGGAAAGCAGGTGTTGATGAATAGAAACTCTAGTTTTCTCTCGGATTATATTCTTTTTGAACAGTTCCTTAAAGGGGAACTGCACTTTTTTTTTGGAATTATCTACTAAACATTTGCGTGGGATCATTTAAAACAGGTGCAAAGTTGATAGCGCACGCAAAGCTGATCTCTTAAAGGGGAACTACACTTTTTCGGAATGTTGCCTATCGTTCACAATCCTTATAAGAACCAAGAAGACAAAATATTTGTGTTTTTTTTCGCATTCTAACATAAAAATAGTCTTGTTCTAGGTGGCTAGCAATGCAGCTAATGTTAGCAATCAATTCTACCTCTAAATCACTTTAAAATTGCGTTCAAAAAGCGTCAACAATACTTCTGTAACCTGTATAATAACAAACTGTAACAACATTGTTATTGTAAGAGTGAACACCGAGGAACTATTTTTTCCAGCGTACTAACGCATCGGCGTGCTACGGTATTAGCCGTAAAAGCTAACTACGGAAAGAGAAAAGCTAGCTTCTACGTCAACATGAAATTCGTTTGAGTTTGGGATAGGACAGCAATCTGTACTGAGTGGAAAAAACATGAACAATAATGTTACAGTAAATGTAAAGTAATATTTCATGTTTTGTTCATACACAGCTAGCCAGACAGAGTATGTACTGTAGTAGCAATAATACACGAACATGATCATGATCAATATAAAGTGTGACTCACTCGATCAACAGTTGTGTGCTTGGTCCAGCTGGCCAGGGATGTTTTTTCCAGTTTATTTTGGTGAGCACTCCATTTATGTTGAAATAGAATAGCTTCAAATTCCAAATTTTACAGCTTTGATACACTTTCATCTCACTCTCTTTGCTTCCGTTTGCTCCAACGTCTCACTGTGCATGTGAGTTGGTATTTTTATGTATTTTATGTATTTTTATCTATTTATCTTAGTACCATGTTCTTATGTTTTTATGTGTTATTATGAATATGCACTAAATTAGTTTGCTTGCAATTACGTTGTACAATGTACAATGACAATAAAGATCTATACTATTCTATTCTATTTTATCGCTCTTCCTTTGTGCTTGTTTCTATAAGCAGCAGTTCATCCTCTGTATATTCAGCTTCAAAAAGTTGTGAATCCTCATTTGTACAAAAATGGTGCTCTTTGTTGTTTGCTACTGATTCTGCCATGATTAAAAGACGGACACATTTGTTGCTAGAAGTCAAAAGTGCATTGCTATGTCAACGGAAATCAATGCGGTGAGGAATTAGTTCCGGCATTAATTAAAATGACCAAAATACGGTAAATATTATACCGTGCATAATATATCAATATATACATTATTGTTAAACATACTAATACATAATATATATATATATACTTGTATTGTGTATATCAAACGTTAATGGAGGGTTTTGAAGTTGTTTTAGAGACTTTGAAACTACAACGCTGACTTCCATTAGCCGCATCTTCGAAGCGTTTCCATTTTCTACCGCTTGTCCATTTCTTATCATCTTTAAAATAAAAAACAAACCAAAAAAAAAGACATGTGTTCTTGTCTTAATGAAAAGTGCAGT
>NC_084756.1:5416751-5501751 GCF_033978785.1 Entelurus aequoreus | reverse complement strand
ACTTTCATGGAAACCCTGCAGCTCATTTCCATCTCTGTGCTGCTTTCAAGCACTGCACCATCCTCGCCTTTGTCTGGAGCACTCCACTTCCAAATAGCAGCAGGAAAAACCATGCGGCATTGAACGCATCGGCAATGGAGGAGAACCAGGACCAACAAAGCCAGTTTCGGAGCAAACGCTAAAGCAACAAATCACTGCAGCCTCGTGAGACTTTTACAAACCTCAATAGCAGTGAAGTTGTCACGTTGTGTAAATGGTAAATAAAAAGAGAATACAACAAATCCTTTTCAACTTATATTCAATTGAATAGACTGCATAGACAAGATATTTAACGTTCAAACTGTTACATTTTGTTATTTTTTTTTGCAAATATTACCTCATTTGGAATTTGATGCCTGCAACATGTTTCAAAAAAAGCTGGCGCAAGTGGCAAAAAAGACTGAGAAAAGTTGAGGAATGCTCATCAAAGACTTATTTGGAACATCCCACAGGTGAACAGGCTAATTGGGAACAGGTGGGTGCCATGATTGGGTATAAAAGCAGCTTCCATGAAATGCTCAGTCATTCACAAACAAGGACGGGCGAGGGTCACCACTTTGTCAACAAATGCCTGAGCAAATTGCTTAAGAACAACATTTCTCAACCAGCTATTGCAAGGAATTTAGGGATTTCACCATCTACGCTCCGTAATATCATCAAAAGGTTCAGAGAATCTGGAGAAATCACTTTACGTAAGCGGCAAGGCCGAAAACTAACATTGAATGCCCGTGACCTTCGAGCCCTCAGGCGGTACTGCATCAAAAAGCCACATCAGTGTGTAAAGGATATCACCACACGGGCTCAGGAACACTTCAGAAAACCACTGTCAGTAACCACAGTCGGTCGCTACATCTGTAAGTGCAAGTTAAAACTCTACTATGCAAAGCCAAAGCCATTTATCAACAACACCCAGAAACGCTTCGCTGGGCCAGAGCTCATCTAAGATGGAGTTTAAGAACAACGCTGTTATTGTCAGCCGGATTCACAGAGATTGTTAGACGCCGAGTGCTTGTTTAGCTGCTGCGCAACTATTTTTTTTAGGATTTTTGAAGTAAAGGGTAGGTGCCACACCAGCCGGGTTGTTTTGCTTTATTCATTATTGACGTGTTTCTTGCTACTTTGTTGTATGTTTTTTACATGAGGTTTCCAGTTCATTTTATCATCTATTATTACACCCCAATTTTTTTTTTTTACTCTTTCAAGATCTACTCTGTCTGTGAATGCTCCGTCCAAAGCATCAACACATGGTTTTCTACACTAAAAATCATCAACTTCTTCTTCTTCTCCGGGTTTTGGCGCGCTCTACCTTCCACATTTTTCACCGGATTCAAACCGATCTAACTTCAAACTGTTCAGCCTATTCGGGAATCGCGGGCTTTCCCTTGAAAAATTCCCAAAATTCCCAGATTTCGCAGAATTCCGGGTTTTCCGGGACATTTTTCCCATTCAAAATGAATTGGCCATTTTTCAAACTTCCACCAGTTCCACATTTCTCAACCGATTCAAGCCATTCCACCCTCAACACATTCCACCATTCTGGAAATTCAAACCGCCGTTTTTCTAAGTTTAAAAAAATTCCAGGATTTTCCAGAATTCCTGGTTTTCCAAACACCCTTTTTTCTGGTGACTACTCCTCCCACATTGTTCAACCCACTTAAACCGTTTTACCGTCAAATCATTTCTCTTAATCAGGACAAAAAAACGAAACTGTCTTTTGAACTGGAAAAATTCCAGATTTTCCCGAAATTCCAGGAATTCAATTCAACTTGTTACTACTTCAACATTTCTCGACCGATTTGAAAAATTCCAACACCAACCATTTCAACTCTTTCAGACCATTCAAGTTTTTTTTTTTTTACCATTTTCAAAAATAAATTCAGAATTTCCCGGAATTTCCTTACACCCTTTACTACGTCAACATTTCTTGCCCGATTTAAGCAATTCCAACAGCAACCAATTCAGCTTATTCAAAGCATCCTCGCTCCTAATCATTTTCCCCCAAAAATCCCGCTTTTCCCAAAATCCCCAAATTTCCAGGAATTTCCCATTGAAATTAATGAGATATTTTTCCCAAGTTGCACAATTCCCACATTTTCCAACCGATTCAAAACATTCCACCCTCAAAACATTCCACCATCCTGGACATTCAAACCACCATTTTTCTAAGTTAAAAAAAATTCCAAGATTTTCCAGAATTCCTGGTTTTCCAAAGCTCTATTTTCACCCTTTTTTCTGGCGACGACTCTTTCCACATTTCTCAACCCACTTCAACCGTTTTACTGTCAAAACATTTCTCTTAATCAGGACAAAAAACACAAATGTTCTTTGAACCGGAAAAATTCCAGATTTTCCCGAAATTCTAGGAATTCCATAATACCATATCTCAATTCAACATGGTACTACTTCAACATTTATCTACCGATTTGAAAAATTCCAATGCCAACCATTTCAAATTTTCAGACCATTCAAGTTTTTTTGTACCAATTTCAAAAACAAATTCAGATTTTCCCGGAATTCCCTTATACCATTTACTACTTCAACATTTCTTGCCCGATTGAAACGATTCCAACAGCAACCAATTCAGCTCATTCAGAACATTCATGCTCCTAATCATTTCCCCCCCAAAAATCCCGCTTTTCCCCAAATTCCCAAATTTCCAGGAATTTCCCATTGAAATAAATAAGACATTTTTCCCAAGTTGCACAATTCCCACATTTTCCAACCGATTCAAACCATTCCACCCTCAAAACATTCCACCATCCTGGATATTCAAACCACCATTTTTCTAAGTTAAAAAAATTCCAGGATTTTCCAGAATTCCTGGTTTTCCAAAGCTCTATTTGCACCCTTTTTTCTAGCGACGACTTTTTCCACATTTTTCAACCCACTTCAACCGTTTTACCATCAAAACGTTTCTCTTAATCAGGACAAAAAACACAAATGTTTTTTGAACCGGAAAAATTCCAGATTTTCCCGAAATTCTAGGAATTCCGTAATACCATTTCTCAATTCCACATGGTACTACTTCAACATTTCTTTACCAATTTGAAAAACTCCAATGCCAACCATTTCAACTCTTTTAGACCATTCAAGTTTTTTTCACCATTTTCAAAAACAAATTCCATCTTTCCCGGAATTCCTTTATACCATTTACTACTTCAACATTTCTTGCCCGATATAAACGATTCCAAAAGCAACCAATTCAGCTCACTCAGAACATTCATGCTCTTAATCATTTCCCCCCCAAAAATCCCGCTTTTCCCAAAATTCCCAAATTTCCAAGAAGTTCCCATTGAAATGAATGAGACATTTTTTCCAAGTTGCACAATTCCCACATTTTCCAACCGATTCAAACCATTCCACCCTCAACACATTCCACCACCCTGGAAATTTAAACCACCATTTTTCCAAGTTAAAAAAAATTCCAGGATTTTCCATAATTCCTGGTTTTCCAAAGCTCTATTTGCACCCTTTTTTCTGGCGACTACTCCTTCCAAATTTTTCAAACCACTTCAACCGTTTTACCGTCAAAACATTCCTCTTAAACAGGACAAAAAACGAAAATGTTTTTTGAACCGGAAAAATTCCAGATTTTCTCGAAATTCTAGGAATTCCGTAATACAGTTTCTCAATTCAACATGGTACTACTTCAACATTTCTCTACCGATTTGATATATTCCAACGCCAACTATTTCAACTCTTTCAGACCATTGAAGTTTTTTTCACCATTTTCAAAAACAAATTCCGATTTTCCCGGAATTCCCTTATACCATTAACTACGTCAACATTTCTTGCCCGATTTAAACGTTTCCAACAGCAACCAATTCATCTCATTCAGAGCATCCATGCTCTTAATCATTTTCCCCCAAAAATCCCACTTTTCCCAAATTTCCAGGAAGTTCCCATTGAAATGAATGAGACAATTTTTCCAAGTTGCACAATTCCCACATTTTACAAACGATCCAAACCATTCCACCCTCAACACATTCCACAATCTTGGACATTCAAACCACCATTATTCTAAGTTCAAAAAAATTCCAGGATTTTCCAGAATTCCTGGTTTTCCAAAGCTCTATTTACACCCTTTTTTCTGGCGACTAATCCTTCCACATTTTTCAACCCATTTAAACCGTTTTACCGTCAAAACATTTCTCTTAATCAGGACAAAAAATGAAAATGTTTTTTGAACTGGAAAAATTCCTGACTTTCCCCAAATTCCAAGAATTTAGTTCAACATGTTACTACTTCAACATTTCTCTACCGATTTGAAAAATTCCAACACCAACCATTTCAACTCTTTCAGACCATTCAAGTTTTTTTTACCATTTTCAAAAACAAATTCAGATTTTCCTGGAATTCCCTTATACCATTTACTACTTCAACATTTCGTGCCCCGATTTAAACGATTCCAACAGCAACCAATTCAGCTCATTCAGAACATCCATGTTCCTAATCATTTTCCCAAAAAAATACCGCTTTTCTCAAAATTCCCAAATTTCCAATAAGTTCCCTTTAAAATTATAGGACATTTTTTCCAAGTTGCACAATTCCCACATTTTCCAACCGATTCAAACCATTCCACCCTCAACACATTCCACCATCTTGGACATTCAAACCACCATTTTTCCAAGTTAAAAAAAATTCCAGGATTTTACAGAATTCCTGGTTTTCCAAAGCTCTATTTGCACCCTTTTTTTTGGCGACTACTCCTTCCACATTTTTCAACCCACTTCAACCGTTTCACCGTCAAAACATTTCTCTTAATCAGGACAAAAAACGAAAATGTTTTTTGAACTGGAAAAATTCCAGATTTTCTCGAAATTCTAGGAATTCCGTAATACAATTTCTCAATTCAACATGGTACTACTTCAACATTTCTCTACCGATTTGAAAAATTCCAACGCCAACCATTTCAACTCTTTCAGACCATTCAAGTTTTTTTTACCATTTTCAAAAACAAATTCCGATTTTCCCGGAATTCCCTTACACCATTAACTACGTCAACATTTCTTGCCCGATTTTAAACGATTCCAACAGCAACCAATTCAGCTCATTCAGAGCATCCATGGTCCTACTAATTTTCCCCCAAAAATCCCGCTTTTCCCAAAATTGACAAATTTCCAGGAAGTTCCCATTGAAATGAATGAGACATTTTTTCCAAGTTGCACAATCCCCACATTTTCCAACCTACTCAAACCATTCCAACATCAACACATTCCACTCATCCGACTAACACTTTCCCAAGTTCCGAACCAAATCCCGGTTTTCCTGGAAATTCTAACTCTTCAACATTCAAAATATTCTTACATTCATACTACATTCTGTCAGCAACTTCAGCATTGGAGCATTCACACGCTAATTACCTCATCTAGTTGTATTTGACTTTCCCTTCTGCTGTTACCAAATAGCATCATTTTAGTCTGTTTTTGTCAAACCTTGGTTTTGATTCCACAGCGTTTGTTTGTCGAACCCTGTTTGTGAGGCGATTACCTGGGAAGAAGAAATTATTAACGACTCACTTCGGAGCGCATTAAAAATGCAAATGTGCTCTAAGAGCGATTCTGGCAGTTAAAGATCCGAGCGGGCTGTTTACCAGCGACTATTCCTCGATACATCACCTCTAACAATATTACTCATTGTTGCAACATCAATTCCACTTTTCTGTACGCACACGAGTCATTACGGCGAGCAGTCAGCACCACTTTGTCTTGATTTAACCTTCATTTGGATGAATGAGCGGCGGCTTTGACTGTGTCAACACTCGGAGCTGTCAGTGGTTGGCGAGGTGAAACAATTAGTGCGTCAGTGCAAGTCAAAACGTAATAACTGGCTTGGCAGGTGGATTATTTCTCTACTAATTCAACGTGGCCACAGGTCACTCCTTCCTCAGAAGGAAAGCGCGTCTCAGTCTTTGCTCGTACAAATCATCACTTTTTAATTCCCTCCTCGGAGGTGTGGGAAATCATGGCGGGGCGTATTCATGGCGGACTGATGGCTCAATAAAATAAGCTGGATGATCATTAGATGCAGCGAGGTAATACACAAACTGGTGATGCAGGATTTTTTTTTATGACGGCAGCAAACTCCTGAAAAAAGCGATGATACTTTGGCTACTTTATTAATATTGTTTGGCAACGACTACAACAACAGTCCATTTTGGCTTGGTTTTGCTCGTCATAGAGTGTCTATATCAGGGGGCCGTGATTTACCCTAAATCCCGACTGAAAGGGTTCACAGAGATTGTCAGATGCTAAGTGCTTGTTGAGCTGCTGTGCAACAATTTTTCTAGGATTTTCAAGGTAAAGGGGAGGTGCAACCCCTGGATTCACATAGATTGTTAGACGCTAAGTGCTTGTTTAGCTGCCATGCAAAAAATGTTTTCTAGGATTTTCGAGTTAAAGGGGATGTGCGTCACCAGTCGGGTTCACAGAGATTGTTAGACGCTAAGTGCTTGTTTAGCTGCTGTGCAACAACATTGTTACTAGGATTATCGAGGTAAACGGGAGGTGCGACACCAGTCGGGTTCACAGAGATTGTTAGATGTTAAGTGCTTGTTTAGCTGCTATGCAACTATTTTTTCTACGATTAACGAGGTAAAGAGAAGGTGCAACACCAGTGGAGTTCACAAAGATTGTTAGACGCTAAGTGTTTGTTTAGCTGCTGTGCAACAACATTTTGTCTAGGATTTTCGAGGTAAAGGGGACAACAATTTTTTGTAGGATTTTCAAGGTAAAGGGGAGGTGCAACACCAGTGGAGTTCACAGAGATTGTTAGATGCTAAGTGCTTGTTTAGCTGCTGTGCAACAAATTTTCTAGGATTTTTGAAGAAAAGGGACAACAATTTTTTATAGGATTATCGAAGTAAAGGGAAGGTGCGACACCAGTCGGGTTCACAGAGATTGTTAGATGCAAAGTGCTTGTTTGGCTTCCGTGCAACATTATTTTTTCTAAGAATTTCGAGGTAAAGAGGAGGTGTGACACCAGTCAGATTCACATAGATTGTTAGAAGCTAAGTGCTTGTTTAGCTGCTGTGCAACAATTTTTGTAGGATTTTTGAGGTAAAGGGGAGGTGCGACACCTGCTGGGTTCACAGAGATTGTTAGACGCTAAGTGCTTGTTTAGCTGCCGTGCAAAAAATGTTTTATAGGATTTTTGAAGTAAAGGGGACAACAATTTTTTATAGGATTATCGAAGTAAAGGGGAGGTGCGACACCAGTCAGGTTCACAGAGATGGTTAGTCGCAAAGTGCTTGTTTAGCTGCTGTGCAACAATTTTTTCTAGGATTTTGGAGGTAAAGGGGAGGTGCAACACCAGTCGGGTTCACAGAGATTGTTAGACGCTAAGTGCTTGTTTTAGCTGCTGTGCAACAACATTGTTACTAGGATTATCGAGGTAAAGGGGAGGTGCGACACCAGCCAGGTTCACAGAGATTGTTAGACGCTAAGTGCTTGTTTTAGCTGCTGTGCAACAATTTTTCTTAGGATTTTCAAAGTAAAGGGGAGGTGCAACCCCCGGATTCACAGAGATTGTTAGACGCTAAGTGCTTGTTTTACTGCTGTGAAACAATTTTTGTAGGATTTTCGAGGTAAAGGGGAGGTGCGACACCAGTCTGGTTCACAGAGATTGTTAGACGCTAAGTGCTTGTTTAGCTGCTTTGCAACAATTTTTTCTAGGATTTTCGAGGTAAAGGGGAGGTGCGACCCATGCCAGATTCACAGAGATTGTTAGACGCTAAGTGCTTGTTTAGCTGCCGTGCAAAAAATGTTTTCTAGGATTTTCGAGGTAAAGGGGAGGTGCGACACCTGCCGGGTTCACAGAGATTGTTAGACGCCAAGTGCTTAGCTGCCGTGCAACAATTTTTCCTAGGATTTTCGAGGTAAAAGGGACAATAATTTTTTATAGGATTATTGAAGTAAAAGGAAGGTGCGACACCAGTCGGATTCACAGAGATTGTTAGACGCTAAGTGCTTGTTTCGCTGCTGTGCAACAAAATTTTGTCTAGGATTTTCGAGGTAAAGGGGAGGTGCGACACCAGTCGGGTTAACAGAGATTGTTAGACGCAAAGTGCTTGTTTAGCTGCTGTGCAACATTTTTTCTAGGATTATCGAAGTAAAGGGGAGGTGCGACCTCAGTCGGGTTCACAGAGATTGTTAGATGCTAAGTGCTTGTTTAGCTGCTGTGCAACAATTTTTCTAGGATTTTCAAGTTAAAGGGGAGGTGCGACACCAGTCGGATTCACAGAGATTGTTAGATGCTAAGTGCTTGTTTAGCTGCTGTGCAACAATTTTTCTAGGATTTTCATTTTTTTGAAATAAAGGGGACAACAATTTTTTTTAAAGATTTTCGAGGTAAAGGGGAGGTGCGACACCAGTCAGGTTCACAGAGATTGTCAGACGCTAAGTGCTTGTTTAGCTGCTGTGCAACATTTTTTTCTAGGATTATCGAAGTAAAGGGGAGGTGCGACCTCAGTCGGGTTCACAGAGATTGTTAGATGCTAAGTGCTTGTTTAGCTGCTGTGCAACAATTTTTCTAGGATTTTCAAGTTAAAGGGGAGGTGCGACACCAGTCGGATTCACAGAGATTGTTAGATGCTAAGTGCTTGTTTAGCTGCCTTGCAAAAAATGTTTTCTAGGATTTTCGAGGTAAAGGGGAGGTGCGTCACCAGTCGGGTTCACAGAGATTGTTAGATGCTAAGTGCTTGATTAGCTGCTGTGCAACAATTTTTTCTAGGATTAACGAGGTAAAGAGGAGGTGCAACACCAGTGGAGTTCACAAAGATTGTTAGACGCTAAGTGCTTGTTTAGCTGCCGTGCAAAAAATGTTTTCTAGGATTTTCAAATTAAAGGAGATGTGCGTCACCAGTCGGGTTCACAGAGATTGTTAGACGTTAAGTGCTTGTTTAGCTGCTGTGCAACAACATTGTTACTAGGATTATCGAGGTAAAGGGGAGGTGCGACACCAGTCGGGTTTACAGAGATTGTTAAATGCTAAGTGCTTGTTTAGCTGCTGTTGTAACAAACGCACCCAAGTTCCCAACAACTTTTTTATAGGATTAACGAGGTAAAGGGGACAGCAATTTTTTCTAGGATTATTGAAGTAAAGGGGAGGTGCGACACCAGTCATATTCACAAAGATTGTTAGACGCTAAGTGCTTGTTTTAGCTGCTATGCAATAATATTTTATGTAGGATTTTCGAGTTAAAGGGGAGATGCGACACCAATCGGGTTCACAGAGATTGTTAGACGCTAAATACTTGTTAGCTGCTGTGCAACTATTTTTTTTAGGATTATCGAGGTAAAGGGGAGATGCGACACCAGTCGGGTTCACAGAGATTGTTAGACGCAAAGTGCTTTTTTTAGCTGCTGTGCAACAATTTTTTGTAGGATTTTCAAGGTAAAGAGGAGATGCGACACCAGTCGGGTTCACAGAGATTGTTAGACGCTAAGTGCTTGTTAGCTGCTATGCAACAATTTTTCCTAGGATTATCGAGGTAAAGGGGAGGTGCGACACCAGTCGTGTTCACAGAGATTGTTAGACGCTAAGTGCTTGTTCAGCTGCTGTGCAACAAATTTTTATAGGATTACCAAGGTGAAGGGGAGGTGCGACACCAGTCGGGTTCACAGAGATTGTTGGACGCAAAGTGCTTGTTTAGCTGCTGTGCAACAATTTTTCCTAGGATTATCGAAGTAAAGGGGAGGTGCGTCACCAGTCGGATTCACAGAGATTGTTAGATGCAAAGTGCTTGTTTAGCTGCCGTGCAAAAAAGGTTTTCTAGGATTTTCGAGGTAAACGGGAGGTGCAACACCAGTCGGGTTCACAGAGATTGTTAGACGCTAAGTGCTTGTTTAGCTACTGTGCAACAATTTTTCTTGGATTTTCGAGGTAAAAGGGACAACAATTTTTTATAGGATTATTGAAGTAAAGGGGAGGTGCGACACCAGTCGGGTTCACAGAGATTGTTTGACGATAAGTGCTTGTTTAGCTGCCGTGCAAAAAAGGTTTTCTAGGAATTTCGAGGTAAAGGGAGGGTGCGACACCTGCCGGGTTCACAGAAATTGTTAGACGCCAAGTGCTTGTTTAGCTGCTGTGCAACAATTTTTCTAGGATTTTCGAGGTAAAGGGGACAACAATTTTTTCTAGGATTATTGAAGTAAAGGGAAGGTGCGACACCATCCAGGTTCACAGAGATTGTTAGACGCTAAGTGCTTTTTTTAGCTGCTGTGCAACAATTTTTTTCTAGGATTTTCGAGGTAAAGGGGAGGTGCAACACCAGTCATATTCACAGAGATTGTTAGATGCTAAAAGCTTGTTTAGATGCTGTGCAACAATTTTTTCTAGGATTATTGAGGTAAAGGGGAGGTGCAACACCAGTCAGATTCACAGAGATTGTTAGACGCTAAGTGCTTGTTTTAGCTGCTGTGCAATAATATTTTATGTAGGATTTTCGAGTTAAAGGGGAGATGCGACACCAGTTGGGTTGACAGACATTGTTAGACGCTAAATACTTGTTAGCTGCTGTGCAACTATTTTTTTTAGGATTATCTAGGTAAAGGGGAAGTGCGACACCAGCTGGATTCACAGAGATTGTTAGACGCTAAGTGCTTTTTTTAGCTGCTGTGCAACAATTTTTTGTAGGATTATCGAGGTAAAGGGGAGGTGCGACACCAGTCGGGTTCACAAAGATTGTTAGATGTTAAGTGCTTGTTTAGCTGCTGTGCAACACATTTTTGTAGGATTTTCAAGGTAAAGAGGAGATGCGACACCAGTCGGGTTCACATAGATTGTTAGACACTAAGTGCTTCTTTAGCTGCTGTGCAACAATTTTTTTGTAGGATTGTTCGACGCTAAGTGCTTGTTTAGCTGCTGTGCAACAATTTTTTGTCCAGGATTTTCGAGGTAAAGGGGAGGTGTGACACCAGCCGTCAGTTTAGCAGGAGAACAGTGCCAGAAGGAGAGTGATAAGTAAATTATGGTTAGTACTGATGGCCCTAATATTCCAAACAGCTCCTTGATGAGTTTTCCCGGAAGTGGGTCAAGTAGACACTTTTGTTTTGTCATATTAACGAGTCACGAGGGCACACCTAGCGTTACCTTCTCAAAATGAGGGGGATTATTTTGGAGAGCGTCTGCTGTAATCCATACATTCGTGTCTGCGTTTATAGAAGCCAGTTGGAGCTGCAAAGTGGAAGATCATTTAATTGTTCTTTCTGTCTTGAATAGCCTTCGCCGACTTGAAAAAAGACACTTAAAACTTAATTTTTTTCCTTTTAGCGTGAAGCTAATAAACACATTTAGATTAAACCGGAGGCTGAGCCGACCACTCGGCACGTGGAGATGAGCGTTGGTACGAGTAATGAGCGGCTCCTTCTTGAGCTTAGCGCTCCTTCTCTACTCATTAAAGTGCGTCAGCACTGTCCTTGCATATTTAATTTGGATTTCTCTGATCTCCCGTCTCCGCCGACTCAGTGTGTGCATTAGCATTCACCTCCACTTTGTGTTTCCACATATACCAGAGAGCGGAAAGTTAAGAATGTTCCTGCACTCAGACGAAGGATCACAAGAGACGGAAAATCAAACACTTTCCGAACTTCATCCGACAACACAGGCTTAATAATTCATTAATTTGATACTGTAATAGTAATAATAATAATAATAATAATAATACATTTGATTTATCTCCGCCTTTTGGCCACTGTCGGAAACCGTGCATAAATAGCAAAGGAAACAACAATAAAATGAGTAAAACATAAGATGTCGATTAATCTAAAAAACAAAAAAAAACAAAGAAAACAGCAGGTTTACTTCAATGCTTGTTGTATTACTCAACACTGTCATAACGTGGACTATGAGATGGTTTGTTTTCCCGGAATGCAAAGGAATTGGAGTGGACATGGCGTGAAGGTAAAGACATGATTTTAATTCTAACAAAAAAGAGTGAACAAAAAGCGCGCACAAACTTGGCTATGAAAACAAAACTAGCACAAAGGCATAAACTATGAACATGAAACAAAAAAGACTTACTGTGGCATGGCATGCAGCATGAACTATGGTGTCAACAGGAAGCAAAGGATGGCATGGGTGTCAGAAGTAACAGAGGTATCAGAGTTAGCAGAAGCAATGTCGCCAGACAGACTAACTGAAAAGGACAGGCTTAAATACTAGTGACATGATTGATGACAGGCGTGTGAGTCCGAACGTGAAAACAGGTGCAACTAATCGGTCGTCATGGTGACAAAACAAGGGAGTGAAAAAGCAGGAACTAAGTGTCCAAAAACCAAACAGCACATGGCCAAACAAAAACATGATCAACAGACATGACAAACACTTTTATTTTGGTAAAACACAAATTCTTAATCCATACTAAGATTTCTTTCTATAACTTTCACAACTTTAATCTCATGCAATTAGAGTATTTTGCTGTAATATTACACATTTTCTGTTGTATTTTTACGTACTTAGTGTTGTTTTGGAAAAATTTAATTTATGTTAAGTTATCCTCCTTGGATCACATTTTTGGTTGTGTCGACCACAATACAACATTTTTCTCGACAAGATCCTGGTTTCTGCTGTGCAACAAATTTTTCTAAGATTTTCGAGCTGGATTCACAGAAATTGTTAGACCCTAAGTGCTTGTTTAGCTGCTGTGCAAAGTATTCTAGGTTTTTCAAAGTAAAGAAGAGGTGCGACATCAGCCGGGTTTAAAAAGACCACAACACAACATTTTTCTCGACAAGATCCTGGTTTCCACTGCCAATTAGCGGTGGAAGAGGAGGAGTATACCTCATGACACGCTGGATTCAAGATGGCTGAAAATATCCAAAAGTTCAGATGGCAACTTTTCAACTTTTTTGTATTTCTGTACTCATTGGGGACCAAATAGCAAAGATAAAATGGAAAATGCATACAACACAATAGTTTGGGTCTTAAGTGGCTATGAAATTTACGATTACAAAATAAAAACAATTGATTTATTGACATTTTTAGGGGGAAAATAGGGCTACAGTACATTTATTCTCATTTATTTATATTTATTTAATTGAAATCTGTATTTTCTTCTCACATTATTTTGACTTATTTTCCTACTTTTTCATGATTTAATTACAATTAAATTATTTTTTTTTCTTTTTTAGCCACTATTTTATTCACATTAAATTATGATTTTAAATAATTTACTATTCTGACATTCTTCCTGTAATTTTGTTGTCAATTATTTGTTTGTATTAGTTTTTAAATGATATGGTGTCACACCTCCCCTTTACCTCGAAAATCCTAGAAAAAAATGGTTGCACAGCAGCTAAACAATGAACAAATAGAGGTTGCAATAAATAAAATGATTGAATTATTGACATGTTTAGGGTGTCAAATAGGGCTATAGTACATTTATTCTCTTTTATTTACATTTATTTAATTGAAATCTGTATTTTCTTCTCACATTATTTTGACTATTTTCGTACTTTTTCGTTTTCATAATTTAATTAAAATTAAATTATTTTTATTCTTTTTTTAGCCACTATTTTATTCACATTAAATTATGAATTCATTAATTTACTATTCTGACATTCTTCCTGTAATTCTGTTGTCAAGTATTTGTTTGTGTTAGTTTTTAAATGATATGGTGTCACACCTCCCCTTTACCTCGAAAACCCTAGAAAAAAAATTGGTGCACAGCAGCTAAACAATGAAAAAAATAGATGTTGCAATAAATAAAATAATTGATTTATTCACATTTTTAGGGTGTCAAATAGGGCTACAGTACATTTATTCTCTTTTATTTACATTTATTTAATTGAAATCTGTATTTCCTTATAACATTATTTTGACTATTTTCGTACTTTTTCGTTTTAATGATTTAATTACAATGAAATTATTATTTTTTTCTTTTTTTAACCACTATTTTATTCACATTAAAATATGAATTCATTCATTTACTATTCTGAAATTCTTCCTGTAATTATGTTGTCAATTATTTGTTTGTATTAGTTTTTAAATTTTATGGTGTCACACCTCCCCTTTACCTCAAAAACCCTAGAAAAAAAATTGTTGCACAGCAGCTAAACAATAAAAAAATAGAGGTTGCATGACTTTAGATTGACTTTAAACTCCTTAAATTTTTCCCCCGCCATAAATGAAAACATAGGAATGCTACGCAACAAATAGGAACCCCACGGAACAGAGTTTTATATATATATATATATATATATATATATATATATATATATATATATATATATATATATATATATATATATATATATATATATATATATATATATATATGTATATATATATATATATATATATATATATATATATATATATATATATATATATATATATATATATATGTATATATATGTATATATATATATATATATATATATATATATATATATATATATATATATATATATATATATATATATATATATATATATATGTGTATATATATATATATATATATATGTATATATATATATATATATATATATGTATATATATATATATATATATATATGTATATATATATATATATATATATATATGTATATATATATATATATATATATATATGTACATATATATATATATATATATATATATGTATATATATATATATATATATATATATATATATATATATGTTTGCTCGTAAAACCAGCAATGTCATGCCTGTAAAAAAAAACAGGTACTTTTCAAACAGAGTATATTACCGATTTTTGATTAATTAGTACCGCGATACTATACGAGTACCGGTGTACAACCCTAACACATACTTATATATTTTTTTACATTTTGTTTTACTTGAAAGTAATCTTTTAATACTACAAACTATTCCATCCCTCTCCTTCAAAAGGAGAGGGATGATTGACAGCGAGGTTTATAGCTGTGTATTATTGCAGCACAGGAAAGACCATTAATCAACATCCACTCTAATTGAAAAGCGCTCGTTAGAATGATCGGCAAAAGGAAAGCGAGCCCACTGGTGACGTGACGTAAAGCCTTGTCACTTGTATGGATTAAACACTGAGGCCTAAATGGAGAGTGCTGTTGTCGTTTGCTTACGGGGTCCCAGAGAGCCCTCCGAGCTGCATCTGCAGGACCCGCCCTATGGCTCCAGAAGGACCAGGCTCGTCAAAACTCTCCTAGCTTGACGCCGTTTGCCGCTCGGGCTCACATGCAAAGAGAAAAAAGCGCTGCGGCCAGACGTAAACGTTTGCTTTAAATGGCAGGACGGCCACGCAGCGGAATACTGATGAGACGGCGGAGACAAGTGGGAGCACGCAGGTGAGAGGCAAGCGTGTCAGCAGTGAATTATGCAGCAAAGTTCCAGATGTGCCTGATCAATATTTCAAACATTAGCCAGGAAGCTAACCAAACAGATTCCACATGAGGAACACAAGGAATATTCAACTCATAGCCATAGCACACGTAAACAAGTTATATAGAATCCACAAAACTTGCAACAGAGGGAAGAGTGGGAGCTACGGAGGCCGGGCAGCTGCTGTATAAGCGCTAGTCAGCCATCCATCGCCCCTAAGGGGTTCAAGCGTCGAGAGCGTTGGATGGTGGGCGTGGGGTATGTGTGGGGGTGGCGTATATTTATCCTGGATGTGTTATGTACAGGGGGAGTAGACGGCACAGACAACAAGGGGCATAGTATAGCTCTATGATTTATTACTATATACATATATAATAACAAAATAATAATATTAATAAACAAGGGAATGGAGTGTGACAAAAATCCAAGGGTGTATGGTGTGAGACTATGTGTAGGAACTAATAATAATAATGGATTAGATTTATATAGCGCTTTTCTAGACACTCAAAGTGCTTCACAGAGAAGCGCTTCATTCACACCAGGTGGTGGTAAGCTACTTTCGTAGCCACGGCTGCCCTGGGGTAGACTGGCGGAAGAGTGGCTGCTCCGACCACCACCTAAAATTCCTAGTTTGTGAACCCGTTCTCAAACAAAGGCAATAAAACACTATTCTGATTCTGATTCTGATTCTGATTCTATCATTCATCATTCATTCACCAGTGTGAGTGGCACTGGGGGCAAGGGTGAAGTGTCTTGCCCAAGGACACAACGGCAGCGATTTGGATGTCAAGAGGCGGGGAGCGAACCTGCAAGTTCAAGCTTCTGGTTCTATGTATTAAAACTTTTGTAGTAAGTCATTATCTTTAAAGTCTGAATATTACAACCACCACAACATTAAAAACATATTAAAGCATTAAATATATTAAGTCAACACAAAATAATGTGAATTTTTGCCGTAAAAATGTCACAATATATAATATAATTGTTATGTATAAATGGTTGATTTGTATAGGCTAGTAAGGTAAAGTTTTGTACCTGACAAGTTTCGGCTATCTTGCTTCTGCAGCCTTCCTCAGAGGTGTCACGTGATGTTAATGTGACGTCATCTGTGACGTGTTATATGGATTGTTCCATCCCACCTGAGGTGGTGGGATGGCGGTGTCCCCTGGTGTGCATCGGGGGTAGGGCGGGGCGCCCCCTGTCGTCCGGATGTCCACCAAACGGCCGGGGGCGGCCCTGCAGGACTGTGTCCCAGGTGTGGGATAGTTGGTAGGCTCCCTCGTCCCTGTTGACAGTCTTTGGGGCCCGCTTCCTGATTTCAACCGCCTCTTTGATCCACCGATGGAATTTGTTGCTTTCCATTCTAATTACCTTGGCTGCCTCCCAGTTCATTAGATGGTTTTCCCTCTTGCAGTGGTCTGAAATGGCTGATTTCAGATTTTCCTGCGTTGCTTTCATTCTCGTTGCACGGGTGAGCGTTCCAGATGTTTCCTTTTCACATTCTTTCTGGTGTTCCTTTTTTCGTGTGCTGAACTGTCGACCTGTCTCTCCTATGTATGTTTTATTGCATGTTAGGCAAGGGATCTCATATATCACATCACACTTTTTCTCAGGGGGGGATCTCATCCTTAGGGTGTACTAGGATTTGGCGAAGCTTGATGTGCGGCTTCACTGGTGTGCTGATGTGGTGTTTCCTCATCGCTCGCTGTATGCGTTCTGTGACACCCCTGACGTATGGGAGGGTGACCATGCCCAGGTTCTCAGGCCTAGAACCTTTCTTCTTTTTTTCCTCCTTATTGTTCCTTTGGACCTCTCGTTTGCCTTTGTTTATGGCCCAGTTTGGGTAGTTGCAGGCTTTGAGCGCCTGTTTTATATGGTCCTCCTCCTTTTCTCTGTCATGGTTGTCTGTGATCACCTTGGTGCGATCATATAGGGTGCGGACTACTGACAATTTGTGTGCTGTGGGGTGCTCTGATGTCCATAGTAAATATCGATCTGTGTGTGTGGGTTTTCTGTATATTGTTATCTTGATGCTTCCATCCTCAGTGTGCTTGATTTTCATGTCCAGGAACGCGATGGATCTGTGCTCTTCCTCTTCATGAGTAAACTTTATGTTACCCGTCTCATCTATGGTGTTTAAGTGGTCTGTGAGTCTTTGTGTGTGGCCGGTCTTAATCTTCTCCAGGATGCCGTCCACATAGCGCCTCCAGAGGGACAGTCTACATCAGGGGTGTCAAACTCATTTTAGATCGGGGGCCACATGGAGAAAAATCTACTCCCAAGTGGGCCGGACTGGTAAAATCACGGCACGATAACTAAAAAATATAGACAACTTCAGGATGTTTTCTTTGTTTAAAAATAGAACAAGCACAAATGTGCAAATCATAATGTTGTTAAGTTTTGTTTTTTTACACCTACGTGTTGCGGTTAATAATTTATCTGTCGTTATTTATATTTTCTGAATAAATTATGTGATAATGTTCATCAGTCAACTCATAGGTGTTAATTTTCAATCTATCCAGATAGAAAAAATATATCAAAATCAAATTACAGGATGTTATTTATGTAGTTTGATCATTTTCCTCGACCGATGTACTAACATTATGTGGTTTATTTTGTTCATATGTAGCATCAACTACAAATATACAAAGCATTGCTATTGCGACATCCAGTGGGCACATTTAGAACAGCTGTTTCTTTCATTCAAAAATTTCAGGTTAATTTTTATACTTAGCAAACTCATCCCGCGGGCCGGATAAAACCTGTTTGCGGGCCTGATCTGGCCCTCGGGCCGTATGTTTGACACCCCTGGTCTACATCCTTCGGGGGCGGTGGCTATGGCTATAAATGGTTATAAATCAACCATTTATAAATACACATTAGTAGGCTAAATGAACCTCTTTAACATATAATTGTTATGGTTGGAGGAGGAGTTGTGACGGCACAGAACCACAAGGGGGCTTTATGTATTTTATTACATATATTACAATATATATAATAATCAACAATAATACCATAAATAAACTAGAGAATGGCGTGTGACTAATTCAAAATTGTGTGTGTGTGAGCCTATGTGTAGTGTTTTACCAAATGTTGAACGAGGAGAAGGAACAAGGCAGGAAGGCAGTCCGTGAGCAGGCGGAGATCATCAGGGAGAATGGCGAAGCGTCAGAGGTCCGTATCAAAGCGGAGGTTGAGGATGAAGGGAGGCAGTTTAGAATCCAGAGGGGAACAACAGGGGAACTCGGGAAAGCACTGCGGGAGGACAACACGGACATCAGACACGGAAACAAGGACGTCACAGGGGGAGAGCGAGTACGTAGGCTAGAAGCCAGACAAGGGGTGCTTACTAGGTACAGACGACTAAGTTCCGGCCGGGATCCACTGGTCCACTGGTCTTTATACAGCTACCCCACATCCGACCCGGCTGCGGGAGAAAAGCGTGTTCGAGCCCGCGCCGTGACAATAATCAAATTTTTTTTTACATTTTAAGAAACAAAAATACAATTAAATGCTAAAACTACTGTGATGCATTCATCACTTTTATCTTTTTTTTCTCTAAAGTGTATTGGGACAGAAAAAAAAAAGAAGAAAAAAATAGAATTATGTCGTTATTTATGAGAATAAATGAGGTATTCACAGATGTATTGCTGCAATATTCCAAACAATGGACGTAAATAAAGAATATTATAAATTATAAATGATAAATGGGTTATACTTGTATAGCGCTTTTCTACCTTCAAGGTACTCAAAGCGCTTTGACAGTATTTCCACATTTACCCATTCACACACACATTCACACACTGATGGCGGGAGCTGCCATGCAAGGCGCTAACCAGCAGCCATCAGAGGCAAAGGGTGAAGTGTCTTGCCCAAGGACACAACGGACGTGACTAGGAAGGTAGAAGGTGGGAATTGAACCCCAGTAACCAGCAACACTCCGATTGCTGGCACAGCCACTCTACCAACTTCGCCACGCCGTCCCTCATATTGAGTCATAATGTTTTGTCACTTCAAGGTAAACATTATTTCCCAGGAAACCATCAACCTGCTGGCTTTTAACGAGGCCTAATTAGCATATAGAAGGTCTCAGAGACTTTCCATGGATGAAATGACATGTTCTCTCCATTTGACCTTTTCTCCGCGTCACCGTGGCCGTAACGCTGCTCGCTGGCACTGAAATGCGCCGACACAAAAAGGCGTGCCTGCAGGGCTCCACGCCGAGAGAAGGAGTCGTAGAGGAGAACCTTTTTCTATGCGGGAATTCAAACTGCTTGTGACGTTTCTCCTTGTGAAGCCGACCTGCAGAGTCCGTCTTCTTGTTCTCGTGCAGGAGGCAGAGAAACCTTATTACTGCTCACAAACGTACTTTCAAACTCTGAATGCAAAACAAACTTTCTGAACGCATTCTTAATGATCACTGAATTATTGATTAAAAATGGCCGTGCTCTGTTTTCCATACATTCTTGTGAGATTCCAGAATAAAAGCGTGTAAACATCCGCTCTGTTGAAAGATGCATGCAGATATTAATGTCAAACATGTCATGTGTCAATTTAAATCACTCCCTCGTTTAAATCTCGGACATTTTAAATTATTTTAGCAACAAAAATATGATTTCATCATAATAAAATCCTAATTTGACAAAAACATGTTACTATATATAAGTAATGGAAGTATAATTATTACAATAAGTATTATTATTTTTTGGTTGAAAATACATTTGTATTTTTAAGGAATTAGGTCATCATTTTTTCATTAAAAAATTGTAAAAAAAATTATTAAAATTTTTTAAATTTTTTGATTAAAAAATTGTTAATTTTACCAAAATAAATGTCTTAATTTGACCAGAAAAAAAGTTATATTACAAGAAGTCATGTTTTTTTTAGTTGAAAATACATTTGTATTTTGGGGAATTAAGTCATCATTTTTTTTTAATAAAAAGGGAGGAATATTACTACATAAATTCTTAATTTTACCAGAAAAAAAGTTATCATATTACAAATTAATGACTTTATCACACAAACTTTAAAACATTAGAAGGTCAAAATTTGATAAGGAAAAAAACCCTGAATATTTTGTGAATCAAGGCATAATCGAACAATTTTAAAATTTTAAAATAAATATTTAACATTCTAAAGTTAGTTACCAAAAAACAGTTTCAGGGGAATAAATTCATACATTTTTAATAAAAACATTTTTATGAGAAACTATGTATATATTGTGAGAAAAATAACCATAACCATAACTAAGTTGCTATTAAATTTTAACAGAAAAAAGTTCAATTTCTTTGATGAGAAACAATTGAAATAAAAATAAGTTACAATATCATGAAGTCAATAAGTCTTGATGTATTTTTTTGTCTTTTCTGAGAATTTCCTATTTTTGGAGAAAAAAATATATAGAACCAAGTCAAAATTAAAAATATATATATTTTGTTACAAAATAAAAGTTTCTAGGAATTAAGTCAGTTTTGTTTATTTTTTGCAAAACTTGAGAAAAAAATAGTAAAAGTTTTGAATCCGGTGAAAAAAATAAAAATGTTTTAGTTATAATTGAATGAGAAAACTAATTTTATGACGATATTAAATATATAAAAATATATTTTTTTTATGAAAAAGGTGTTATAATAATTAACATTTTATGGGAATAGATCTAATACAAGATTATAATTTTATGAGAAACATGTAGTATTTTAGAATCATTTACTACAATTTTATTGGAGTAACTTTCTTAACGCAGTGATGAATACTAAATTATTGATTAAAGATGGCGATGCTCTATTTTCCATAAATTCTTGTGAGATTCCAGAATAAAAGCGTGTAAACATCTGCTCTGTTGAAAGATGCATTCAGATGTTAATGTCAAACATGTCTTGTGTCAATTTAAATCACTCCCTCGTTTATATCTCGGCCATTTTAAATTATTTTAGCAACAAAAATATGATTTCATCATAATGAAATCCTAATTTGACAAAAACATGTTACTATACATAAGTAATGTAAGTGTAATTATTACAATAAGTATTATTATTTTTTGGTTGAAAATACATTTGTATTTTTAAGGAATTAGGTCATAATTTTTTTATTTAAAAAATGTACATTTTTTTATTCAAAAATTGTAAAAAAAATTATGAAAAAATTGTTAATTTTTTTATTAAAAAATTGTTAATTTTTTGATTAAAAAATTGTTAGCTTTTTGATTAAAAAATTGTTAATTTTTTGTTTAAAAAATTGTTAATTTTTTGTTTAAAAAATTGTTAATTTTTTGATTAAAAAATTGTTAATTTTTTGATTAAAAAATTCTTAATTTTACCAAAATAAATGTCTTAATTTTACCAGAAAAAAAGTAATATTACAAGAAGTCATGTTTTTTTTAGTTGAAAATACATTTGTATTTTGGGGAATTAAGTCATCATTTTTTTTTAATAAAAAGGGAGGAATATTACAACATAAATTCTTAATTTTACCAGAAAAAAAGTTATCATATTACAAATTAATGACTTTATCACACAAACTTTAAAACATTAGAAGGTCAAAATTTGATAAGGAAAAAAACCCTGAATACATTCATTTTTAATAAAAACATTTTTATGAGAAACTATGTATATATTGTGAGAAAAATAACCATGAGACATAATTAAGTTGCTATTATATTTTAACAGAAAAAAGTTAAATTTCTTTGATGAGAAACAATTGAAATACAAATAAGTTACAATACCATGAAGTCAATAAGTCTTGATGTATTTTTTCTTTTCTGAGAATTTCCCATTTTTGGAGAAAAAAATATATAGAGCAAAGTCAAAATCAAAAATATATATATTTTGTTACAAAATAAAAGTTTCTAGGAATTAAGTCAGTTTTGTTTATTTTTTGCAAAACTTGAGAATAAAATAGTAAAATTTTTGAATCCAGTGGAAGAAAAAAAAGTTTTTGTTATAATTGAATGAGAAAACTAATTTTATGACGATATTAAATAGCTAAAAATATTTTTTTTATGAAAAAGGTGTTATAATAATTCACATTTTATAGGAATAGATCTAATATAAGATTATAATTTTATGAGAAACATGTAGTATTTTAGAATCATTTAATACAATTTTCTTAACACTAAATTATTGATTAAAGATGGCCGTGCTCTATTTTCCATAAATTCTTGTGAGATTCCAGAATAAAAGCATGTAAACATCCGCTCTGTTGAAAGATGCATTCAGATATTAATGTCAAACATGTCATGTGTCAATTTAAATCACTCCCTCGTTTAAATCTCGGACATTTTAAGTTATTTTAGCAAAAAAATATGATTTTGTCATAATAAAATCCTAATTTCACAAAAATATGTTACTATATATAAGTAATGGAAGTGTAATTATTACAATAATCATTATTATTTTTTGGTTGAAAATACATTTGTATTTTTAAGGAATTAAGTCATAATTTTTTGATTAAAAAATTGTTAATTTTTTGATAAAAAATTCTTAATTTTCCCAAAAAAATGTCTTAATTTCCCCCCCAAAAATGTCTTAATTTTACCAGAAAAAAAGTTATATTACAAGAAGTCATGTTTTTTTTTAGTTGAAAATAAATTTGTATTTTGGGGGAATTAAGTCATCATTTTTTTTATTAAAAAGGGAGGAATATTACAACATCAATTCTTAATTTTACCAGAAAAAAAAGTTATCATATTACAAAGATGAAGTAATCATTTAATTAGACACAAATTATTGATTTTATCACAAAAATGTTAAAACGTTAAAAGGTCAACATTTGATAAGGAAAAAAACCCAAAATATTTTGTGAATCAAGGCATAATTTAACCATTTTTCAGACATTTTGTAATAAATATTTAACATTCTAAAGTTAGTTACCAAAAAAAACAGTGTCAGGGGAATAAATTCATACATTTTTATTAAAAACATTTTAGGAAATCTAAATATTGTTAGAAAAATAACCATTAGACATAATTAAGTTACTATTACATTTCAACAGAAAACATTTTTTTTTATTAGAAACAATTTAAATAAAAATAAGTTACAATATCATGAAGTCAATAAGTCTTGATTTAATTTTTATTTTCTGAAAATTTCCTATTTTTGGAGAAAAAAATATATAGAACAAAGTCAAAATTTAAAAAATATATATTTTGTTACGAAATAAAAGTTTTCTAGGAATTAAGTCAGTTTTGTTTATTTTTTGTAAAACTTGAGAATAAAAAAGTGAAAGTTTTGAATTTGGTAAAAAAAAATTAAAAATGTTTTAGGTATAATTGAATGAGAAAACACATTTTATGACACTATTAAATATTAAAAAATATTTTTATATGAAAATGGTGTTATAATTCACATTTTATGGGAATAGTTTTAATACAATTTGTATTTTTAGGAATTAAGTCCTAATTTTTTGATTAAAAAATTCTTAATTTTACCACAAAAGTTTTCTTAATTTTTCCAGAAAAAAAGTTATATTACAAGAAGTCATGTTTTTTTTAGTTGAAAATAAATTTGTATTTGGGGGGAATTAAGTGATCATTTTTTTTATTAAAAAGGGAGGAATATTACAACATCAATTCTTAATTTTACCAGAAAAAAAAAGTTATCATATTACAAAGATGGAGTAATCATTTAATGAGACACAAATTTATGATTTTATCACAAAAATGTTAAAACATTAGAAGGTCAAAATTTGATAAGGAAAAAAAAACAAACAAATATTTTGTGAATCAAGGCATAATTTAACAATTTTAAAATTTTTGAATAAATATTTAACATTCTAAAGTTTGTTACCAAAAAAACAGTTTCAGGGGAATACATTCATACATTTTTAATAAAAACATTTTTATGAGAAAATATGTATATCCATCCATCCATTTTCTACCGCTTATTCCCTTCGGGGTCGCGGGGGGCGCTGGAGCCTATCTCAGCTACAATCGGGCGGAAGGCGGGGTACACCCTAAAATATGTATATATTGTGAGAAAAATAACCATTAGACATAATTAAGTTGCTATTATATTTTAACAGAAAAAAGTTCAATTTGTTTGATGAGAAACAATTGAAATTGATTTTAAAAAAGTTATAATATTATGAAGTCAATAAGTCTTAATTTAGATTTGTTTTTCCTTAGCATTTCCTATTTAAAAAAATAAAACAACTAAATACAAAATAACATTTTCTAGGAATTAATTCAGTTTTGTTTATTTTGTTTTATAACTTGAGAATGAAATAGTAAAAGTTCTGAATCTGGTTAAAAAACAACAACAATTTTTGTAGTTATAATTGAATGTAATTTTATGACAATATAAAATATTAAAAATTATTTTTTTAAGAAAAAAGTGTTATAATTTAAATTTTAGGGGCATAGTTATAATATAGGATTATTAATTTTATGAGAAAAAAAGTGGTAATTTTAGGATAAATGAATACCATTTTATTGGAGTAAGGTTATATCATTGGGTTTTAATTTGACGTAGAAAAAGCTAAACATTTTGAGAAATATTTCAAGAAATAGACCATAATTTTACAATAAAATAGCTAATAGAATATATAAAAAAATATGACAGTTAAGATTGAACATTATGAAAAATATCATTTCAACAGTAAACAAAATAGAAAAGTTAAACTCGAATAGAATTGTAATAAAAATTAAGAAGGTGATCAAAACCATTCATGCATGAAGACTTTTATTTTGGTAGACTTCCACAGCGTTGTCGACACTAGCTCCTCCCCCTTCCGCTGCACACAAAGATGATTAACCAACAAAGTCAAATGTCTTTTTTTGTTCTTAAATGTCTAACCATGTGGCTGTTAAAGTTGTTTTTTGTATTTCAGAGAGCTAGTGACAGTGTGTGTGCGTGTTGGCAAGGTGGCTGCCAATGAGGACAGTTTAGCTAGATGTTGTTTTGTTATTAAATAGAAGTTGATCCATTATGTGGGATTGGTATAAACTACAACACATTCTTGTATATCACTTTTTATTGTGTGCAAGTTTGACTAAAATAGGGACTTTTGTCCAAGCTGGAACCAATTATTCATGTTTACATTGTTTCTTATAGAGACATTTGCTTCACCATACATTTTTTTTCTATTCAAGAACCATCCAAGTTCATAAATCGAGGTTTTAAAGGTGCTCAGTGCTTTGATTGGGAAAACGTAGCGCCATCTGCTGGTCAACTAGAAGAAAATGTCCAAGTTAAAATCACCTTTTATGGGATCATAGATTTGGAACGGTTCTAAAATAATTCTTCAGGACCAAATGTATTTCGGACATTTTATGCTAATTTAAGGAATGTAGTTAAACATAAAAAAAATAAAAAATTAATAGTTTCTATCTAGATCTTAAACGGGAACAAACAGTGTGACATGGACAAAAATACCCTATTTTTTGGACTATAAACCGACACTTTTTCCCTACGCTTTGAGCGCTGCGGCTTATAAAACGGTGTGGCTCATTTATGGATTTTTCTCCGCTGACGGCCATAAAGCAATTAGTTTTCGTTCAATATGTGCAAAGACACTTAAAGCCCCACTTAATTACTTTCAGTATTGGTTGATTCTGGCGGCGCCGGTGGACCAAAGCGGTCGTGTTTTGCCGGAATAAGACCACGTTCCCCACGAGGACTAGCGCATAGAGCGTCACACTGACAGTAAATATTGTCACGAATGATCTTGGATTGTGCTACAAACAAACATGTGGAAATATCACGCCGGTGGCTATTTTATGCTAACATTAGCATTAGCATTCTGATTTGAGCAAGGAAAGTCACTTCCTTTGTTTAGCAGGAACAGGGCCAAGGCGGCATCGTTCTGAAATCCAATGCAATATTGATCCCTGACTGTCCTTTTATCCGGGTAGCCTCCCTTTTTCTGTTTTTGTCTCCTCAGGCTTTCACGGAGCTTCTACCGTGAAAGCAGTAATTGCACGTAGCGATACAGACCCACTCAGGACATGACAGAGATGTCATGCAACTAGTTTTAAGTCCATGTATCGTCCCTAAAAGTGCAGCTAGGTGAATGTTGGCTACAGTCTTTCCTGCTGTTTGAAGCTTTGAACCGGAAGTAGAAGTCCGGTTCAGTCTTGTACTCGTCCATAGCGTTTCTACTCGTATGGATTCTACATTCATCACTCCAAGCAACGTTTGTAAGTTTTACAATATAACTAAAACAATTCTTGCTTACTAAAGCGTCCTGTGTGTGATGTCTGTAGGAGTGTTTTCATGCATATTTGTACGTGCTATCGTAATGTAATCAAACCTTCCCCGTTAGCTATTATGCTAACACGTTCACGGGTGTCGGTCTGACAATGGCAATATTTTCGTGTTGTTTCACTTTCACAAATTCCTCAGTAAATTCACCAAAACATCACCGTGGAGTTACTGAGTCTGTTTAGCTGATTGGAGAGCTAGCTTGCGCAGCTAGCACGTCCATGACCATGACGTCTGTTTTGTTTGATCAGCCGTTTTACTGCCCTGTTACAGACACCGTTTGGAAACAATGAAGGTATGTAAATAAACATTTACAGAATATTTCTGTGTAAAAAACTAATTTCACAACGTACATATCTGCCACTTATAGTCCGGTTATATATATATATATATATATATATATATATATATATATATATATATATATATATATATATATATATATATATATATATATATATATATATATATATATATATATATATATATATATATATATATATACACTTATATAAGGAAAACATACAAAATATTCTTTAATATATATATATATATATATATATATATATATATATATATATATATATATATATATATATATATATATATATATATATATATATATATATATATATATATATATACTTATATATATATATATACTTATATAAGGAAAATATACAAAATATTCTTTAGTTGCAGTCATGGACCAGTTTGTTATGCCAAATATTTGTCTGTTTGATAACCGAGACGGTATACGAAAACGGGGCGCACATTTTTGGTACCGGTACCAAAAATGTATTTCGATACTTTTCGATACTTTTATGAATAAAGGGGACCACAAAAAATGTCATTATTGTCTTTATTGTAACAAAAAATCTTATTGTCATTTAGTCCTTAAATAAAATAGTGATCATACTAGACAACTTTTAGTCTTTTAGTAGTAAGTAAACAAACAAAGACTTCTTATTAGTCTGATGACGTATGCAGTAACATATTGTGTCAATTATACACCTATTATTTTGTACACATTATGAGGGACAAACTGTAAAAAGTGGATTATTAATCCACTTGTTCATTTACTGTTAATATCTGCTTATTTTCTGTTTCAACATGTTCTATCTACACTTCTGTTCAAATGCAATAATCACTTATTCTTCTCTTCTTTGATACTTTACATTAGTTTTGGATGATACCACACATTTAGGTATCGATCCGATACCAAGTAGTTACAGGATCATACATTGGTCATATTCAAAGTCCTCATGTGTCCAGGGACGTATTTACTGACTTTATAAGCATACTATGAATTTGAAAAAAAGGAAAAAATATCGATATAATAATAGTAGTATCGACTATTGTCATTACAGTGGATGTCAGGTGTAGACCCACCCATGGCATTTGTTTACATTTTGACGCCGGTGAGCTATTGTATCCTCCTACGGTGTGTAGTTAAGCATGTTTAGCTATTCCTCCTCCTCCAGTGATAATGCTACATGTAAGAAACTCACTGTGTTCGTCGCCATGGAGGCCAGGATTAGTGATTTAGACGTAGCTAAAACACTGCGGATGGATGTTAGCCGCTAGCTAGCCAGCCATGTCTTAAAGCAGCTCTTCCTGAGGGTGTTTCAGTGTTATAACTTCCCCTTTATCTTGACTTTTTACACCAAAATGCGTCCGTTCTCCCTTTTCTGTCTACACACTGTGTCTGCTTGTAAGTACTCTGAATGTGTGCGCTGCCCAACGTGCTCCTCTGCTCTTAAAAACAGCAACGTCACCACGTGACGATGCGCCGTCATGCCTGTAAAAAAACAAACAGGTACTTTTTAGAGGCGGTATTGCACCGAATATGGTTCAATATTATCGCCCCCCCACCCCCCCCCCCCCCCAATTGTGCTGACTGTGCTTTTTGCTTACTGACTGTATTCTCAACAATGTGATCCTCAGTGGCTGAAAACAACAAGAGTTTATTTACAATGCGACTATGTGAAGCTGCCTTGATGATGTAGGTCACATGTGGCGTTGCTGTCACTGGACGCTGACACGCCAGCCTAGTGGTGGTGTTTGTGGCGTGCGGGGAAATGGCACACTGGCCTGATTATTGCTTCATTTCCCCCGCGTGTCTTATTTCGCTGGCGGACGAGAGCGTGTTGACTCACGGTGACGCGTTTGTCTGGAAGAGATGGGTTGTGACAACACCCGGGGCCGCGAGACCGACACTCCACCAAAACAACGGCGAGATTATCCGACAAACACACGTCGCAGAGAGCTTTATTGAGGTTTAAATCAGAGGCCGTTTGCCCTTTGTGCCTACGCTTTGCACCCTGCGGTTTGTAAAACGGTGCAGCTAATTTATGAAATTTTTTTTTTTTTTCAAATAGTTTTTATAAAATTATAAAACCAGAGGCCACGAGACAGACACTCCACCAAAACAACGGTGAGATTATCCGACAAACACACGTCGCTGTCTCGCCGGGATGCAGTTCTGAGCTATAAAACAGTACCTTTTTCCCTACACTTTGAACCTTGCGGTTTGTGAAACGGTGCAGCTAATTTATGGATTTTTTTTTCTTTCAAATACTGTTTATCAAATTTTTCCTTAACACTTAAAAGGTGTGTTATTGTTTGTGCTACGGTGCCATCTTTTGGACGAGTTTGCTCATTGCAGGTGCAGCTGGGTCAGTCAATCAATCAATCAATCAATCAATCAATCAATCAATCAATCAATCAATCAATCAAAGTTGATCTATATAGCATATTGTCAGGAAGAGATGGGTCGTGACAACACCCGCGAGACAGACACTCCACCAAAACAACGGTGAGATTATCCGAAAAACACACGTCACTGTCTCGCCAGGATGCAGTTCTGAGCTATAAAACACTACTTTATTCCTACGCTTTGCACCCTGCGGTTTATAAAACGGCGCAGCTAATTTATGGATTTTTTTTTTTCAAATAGTTTTTAATCAAATTTTTCATTAACACTTAAAAGGTGTCATATTGTTTGTGCTACGGCGCCATCTTTTGGACGAGTTCGCTCATTGCAGGTGCAGCTGGGTCAATCAATCAATCAATCAATCAAAGTTGATCTATATAGCAGCTCGTCTGGAAGAGATGGATTGTGACAACACCCGGGGCCACCAGACGGACACTCCACCAAAACAATGGCGAGATTATCCGACAAACACATGTTGCTGTCTTGCCGGGACGCAGTTCTGAGCTATAAAACGCTACTTTTTTACTACGCTTTGAACCCTGCGGTTTATAAAACGGCGCAGCTAATTTATGGATTTTTTTTTTTCAAATAGTTTTTAATCAAATTTTTCATTAACACTTAAAAGGTGTCATATTGTTTGTGCTACGGCGCCATCTTTTGGACGAGTTCGCTCATTGCAGGTGCAGCTGGGTCAATCAATCAATCAATCAATCAATCAAAGTTGATCTATATAGCAGCTCGTCTGGAAGAGTTGGATTGTGACAACACCCGGGGCCACCAGACGGACACTCCACCAAAACAATGGCGAGATTATCCGACAAACACATGTTGCTGTCTTGCCGGGACGCAGTTCTGAGCTATAAAACGCTACTTTTTTACTACGCTTTGAACCCTGCGGTTTATAAAACGGCGCAGCTAATTTATGGATTTTTTTTTTCAAATAGTGTTTATAAAATTGTTCATTAACACTTGAAAGGTGTGTTATTGCTTGTGCTACGGCGCCATCTTTTAGACGAGTTCGCTCATTACAGGTGCAGCTGGGTCAATCAATCAATCAATCAAAGTTTATCTATATAACAGCTTGTCTGGAAGAGATGGGTTGTGACAACACCCGGGGACACGATACGGACACTCCACCAAAACAGCGGCGAGATTATCTGACAAACACACGTCGCTGTCTCCCCGGGACACAGTTCTGAGCTATAAAACGCTACTTTTTTCCCCTGCGCTTTGAACCCTGCGGTTTGTAAAACGGCGCAGCAAATTTATGGATTTTTTTTTTTCAAATAGTGTTTCATAAAATGTTTCATTAACACTTAAAAGGTGTGTTATTGTTTGTGCTACGGCGCCATCTTTTAGATGAGTTCGCTCATTGTAAGTGCAGCTGGGTCAATCAATCAATCAAAGTTGATCTATATAGCAGCTTGTCTGGAAGAGATGGGTTGTGACAACACCCGGGGCCACCAGACGGACAGACACTCCACCAAAACAACGGCGAGATTATCCGACAAACACACGTCGCTGTCTCGCTGTCTCGCAGGGAAGCAGTTTTGAGCTATAAAACGCTACTTTTTCCCTACGCTTTGTACCCTGCGGTTTATAAAACGGCGCAGCTAATTTATGGATTTTTTTTTCAAATAGTTTTTAATCAAATTGTTCATTAACACTTAAAAGGTGTGTTATTGTTTGTGCTACGGCGCCATCTTTTAGATGAGTTCGCTCATTGCAGGTGCAGCTGGGTCAATCAATCAATCAATCAATCAAAGTTGATCTATATAGCCCTAAATCACAAGTGTCTCAAAGGGCTGCACAAGCCACAACGGCATCCTGGGCTCAGATCCAGGGCAAGAAAAATCTCAACGCAATGGGATACAACGAGAAACCTTGGAGGGGACCACACCTGGCGACCGGTGCAATGGATATCGATTGGATACGGTCCATAGTGGGGCCTGCAGGGGATCACCTTGAATGGAGACAAATCCGCAGTGCAGAGACGTCAATAAGGAGCGGTCCACCCCGGGTCCCGACTTTGAACAGCTAGCGCTCATTAGTTTGGTTAGATCTAGTCTTAGACTTGGATTGGTCAGCTCTAGTCTTGGACTTAGATTGGTCACATCTAGTCATAGAATTAGATTGGTTACATCTAGTCTTAAACTTAGATTGTTACATGTAGTCTTAGACTTAGTTTGGTTAGATCTAGTCTTAGACTTAGATTGGTCAGATCTAGTCTTGGATTTAGATTGATCACATCTAGTCTTGGACTTGGATTGGTCACATCTAGTCTTAGACTTAGATTGGTCACATCTAGTCTTGGACTTGGATTGGTCACATCTAGTCTTGGACTTGGATTGGTCACATTTAGTCTTAGTTTGTTCAGATCTAGTCTTAGACTTAGATTGGTCACATCCAGTCTTAGAATTCGATTGGTCAGCTCCAGTCTTGGACTTAGATTGGTCACATCTAGTCTTAAACTTAGATTGTTACATGTAGTCTTAGACTTAGTTTGGTTAGATCTAGTCTTAGACTTAGATTGGTTAGATGTAGTCTTAGAATTAGATTGGTCAGCTCTAGTCTTGGACTTATCTAGTCTTAGACTTAGATTGGTCACATCTAGTCTTGGACTTAGATTGGTCACATCTAGTCTTAGACTTATATTGGTCACATCTAGTCTTGGACATAGATTGGTCACATCTAGTATTAGACTTAGATTGGTCACATCTAGTCTTAGACTTAGATTGGTCTGATCTAGTCTCAGACTTAGATTGGTCTGATCTAGTCTCAGACTTAGATTGGTCACATCTAGTCTTAGACTTAGATTGGTCACATCTCGTCTTGGACTTAGTTTGGTCACATCTACTTTTAGACTTAGATTGGTCACATGTAGTCTTGGACTTAGATTGTCAGATCTAGTCTTAGACTTAGAATGGTCACATCTAGTGTTAGACTTAGATTGGTCACATCTAGTGTTAGACTTAGATTTGTCTGACCTAGTCTTAGACTTAGATAGGTCACATCTGGTCTCTGATTTAGGTTGGTCTGATCTAGTCTCAGAGTTAGATTGGGCTGATCTAGTCTCAGACTTAGATTGGTCACATCTAGTCTCGGACTTAGATTGTTCACATCTAGTCTCAGACTTAGATTGGTCTGATCTAGTCTCAGACTTAGATTGGTCTGATCTAGTTTCAGACTTAGTTTGTTCTGATCTAGTCTTAGACTTATATTGGTCACATCCAGTCTTAGACTTAGATTGGTCACATTCAGTCTTAGACTTAGATTGGTCAAACACTGACCAAACTGTCCAGTTGCGATCGACTGAACGCCCTGAGATTAAAGAAGAAGTTGACATCTTTATCTATCTTGGTAAGATGGTAACAAATAATGGAGATCTGCTTCCATAGATAAAAAGAAGGATAGGACTCCGATGGACAGCTTTTGAAAAAGTGTACACGATCATAGAGAATCCACAGATAAGTATGACAACCAAAAGAAAGATATTTAATGAGTACATCCTCCCTGGGATGACATATGGCAGGGAGACATGGGCCTCCACGTCATGCCAAAGTGGACTCTTGGCAGTGGCACAAAGAAAGATGGAGATAGTCATGCTTGGTTTCACTTGAAAGGACCGAAGAACTAACATCCGGATCTGATAACAAACAGGACTCACTGATGTGAACGTTGCCATCAAGACATCCATCCAAACACCAGACAGCAAGATCATCTGAGGACCTTTCGAACGTGGTGAACCTCACACAACACCTGGTCCTCAATTGGCAGAGACCGGCTCCAGATAGATGTCAGTGGTTCGAGTCCGGGGAGGGGATCCTGAAACAGCCGAACTAGCCCTCATGGTGATGATGAAATCACCTCATGGTTCTCCACACTGATCAGACTTAACCGTGTTTTGCTATCTGTGAACTTGACAAATGTCCATCCACAATCCAAACACAAACCCTCGGCCATCTGTTGCTTTTCTTCACACTCCAGACGCTCTCCTGCTTGACTGTGCGGGTGTGGGAGGCTGCCTTCGCGCACATACGGCCATGTGTTTGTTGACATATTTTACTTGGTGTATTTGCCCAGACATGTCTAATTGATACCTTCTCAGCTGAGCGTAAAATCAACCACGTGACACGAGACCAGCTGCCGTTTAATAAACCCCCGTCTGTGTAATATTCAGCTTTTCCTCAATGAACCGCAGCTCACAAGTGCCAGCGGTGCCCGTGCAGCCCCAGACCATGATGCTGCCACTGAAGGCAAGGCACAATTATCTTGCTACTCGCTTGTGTTGCCATCGATTTACTCAACAATGTCTGCGTGTCGACTCGTTTTCAGTGGACGGTAAATCTGAACCTGTTACGGTCCGTCGGTCTTGAACCCCAAGATGCGGAGCCGCGGGTAATCATGACTATGTCAAAAACTCACAGGCAAAACAACAAACAATGATGCAGGCTGCTAATAAAGCAGCCTGATTGGCAACCTGGAACAGGTGTGCCCAGATAATACCAATCAGGGACAGGTGAGTCAGATTTGACCACATTTGATGTAAAATATGATACATTATGCAACACTAGCTTCAACGATACTTTAGCCATCCATTGTCTACCGCTTGGTCGCTGGAGCCTATCCCAGCTGCCGGACAAACTGCCACCTCATCTACGTATAAAACAATATGTAACGAGTGGGTGCAGCACTGCCAAATATAGAAATGTCTTATATTATCCATTACTTTATTTGATGTTTTAAAGGCCTACTGAAATGAATGTTCTTTATTTAAACGAGGATAGCAGATCCATTCTGTGTGTCATACTTGATCATTTCGCGATATTGCCATATTTTTGCTGAAAGGATTTAGTAGAGAACATCGACGATAAAGTTTTGGTCGCTGATAAAAAAAGCCTTGCCTGTACGGGAAGTAGCGTGACGTCACAGGTTGAAGGGCTCCTCACATTTCCCCATTGTTTACACCAGCAGCGAGAGCGATTCGGACCAAGAAAGCGACGATTACCCCATTAATTTGAGCGAGGATGAAAGATTTGTGGATGAGGAACGTAAGAGTGAAGGACTAGAGTGCAGTGCAGGACGTATCTTTTTTCGCTCTGACCGTAACTTAGGTACAAGGGTTCATTGGATTCCACACTTTCTCCTTTTTCTATTGTGGATCACGGATTTGTATTTTAAACCACCTCGGATACTATATCCTCTTGAAAATGAGAGTCGAGAACGCGAAATGGACATTCACAGTGACTTTTATCTCCACGACAATACATCGGCGAAGCTCTTTAGCGACGGAGCTAACGTGATAGCATCGTGCTTAAATGCAGATAGAAACAAAAGAAATAAACCCCTGACTGGAAGGATAGACAGAAAATCAACAATACTATTAAACCATAGACATGTAACTACACGGTTAATACTTTCCAGCCTGGCGAAGCTTAACAATGCTGTTGCTAACGATGCCATTAAAGCTAAATTAGCTACGGGAACTCACAGAGCTAACGTGATATTATCGGGCTTAAATGCAGATAGAAACAAAATAAATAAACCCCTGACTGGAAGGATAGACAGAAGATCAACAATACTATTAAACCATGGACCTGTAACTACACGGTTAATGCTTTCCAGCCTGGCGAAGCTTAACAATGCTGTTGCTAATGACGCCATTGAAGCTAACTTAGCTACGGGACCTCGTCAGAGCTATGATAAAAACATTAGCGCTCCACCTACGCCAGCCCTCATCTGCTCATCAACACCCGTGCTCACCTGCGTTCCAGCGATCGACGGAGCGACGAAGGACTTCACCCGATCATAGATGCGGTCGGCGGCTAGCATCGGATAGCGCATCTGCTATCCAACTCAAAGTCCTCCTGGTTGTGTTGCTGTAGTCCTCCGCTAATACACTGATCCCACCTACAGCTTTCTTCTTTGCAGTCTTCATTGTTCATTAAACAAATTGCAAAAGATTCACCAACACAGATGTCCAGAATACTGTGGAATTTTGCGATGAAATCAGAGCTTTTTGTATTGGATACAATGGTGTCCGAATACTTCTGTTTCAACTATTGACGTCACACGCATACGTCATCATCCATAGACGTTTTCAACCGGAAGTTTCGCGGGAAATTTAAAATTGCACATTATAAGTTAACCCGGCCGTATTGGCATGTGTTGCAATGTTAAGATTTCATCATGGATATATAAACTATCAGACTGCGTGGTCGGTAGAAGTGGGTTTCAGTAGGCCTTTAACTACCTTATATGGTAAAAAAGGGTTTAAACATTTTAGTTTTGAACATGTCAGGTTTAAGTGTAGGGTGTCGAACCCATGCTAACGTTAGCATGGGCATTTTCTTTACAGCCGTACACCTCAGAGTTAAATAACTTGCTACTAAACATATGTAAGTGTGAGCATGTTAACTATTAGCGTGCTAACATGCCAACTTGTTGAGCCAAAATTGCAGCCTTACACCTCATAGTCATATATATATTTTTTTTTTCCAAGATGGCGGCGCTTCAAGGCAGCGGCTTCTTGCGAGTGCTCCTGGAAGTGTAGACCGATTTGGCAAAAATACCCCTCAATTCAGTCAATTTCATGGTTGGCTCACAGCGTGTTCACTCCGTGATCACTTACGACCGACTTACGATTCTGGATGTGGAGAGATCGGGCCATTTTGGGCTGAAAGATGCGTGTACGGTGGACCTACTCGCTAGCTTGGGAATTCTTCGCGAGCTACATCCAGCAGTGGCCTTTGAAGCAGCGGCGTCGACTACCAGCGGAGACCGTCAACGAAAGAGACGTAAGCGGTGCGCTCGGAAGCAGAAGCGGGGGTGTCGGGCGGGGCTAACAACAAAGCTAAAGGCGTTGTTGTTAGCGGGGCTAACGAAAAAGCTAAATGCTAATCCACAAAGAAGCGCTAATAAGGAGTCTGTTAAGCTAGAACTAGCCAGCGCCAGGCTGGATAATCCCTGCACACATAGCAATTCTCTTAGAATAATATACAACTCACATAATGTTTTTTCTGCGTCAGAGGTGGACATGCATTTTACTGAGGTGGCAAACAATCTAAAAATTCCTGTCATATCAATTCCTAGATATGGTTGAAATTATTTAAAGTGCACTACGCATAATAAACGTAACATTATTAATATTGCTACTACGGATACTTTCAACAAAAACTCCTCAAAACAGCCCACTACCTATAATATGGGCTTTTTAAACATAAGGTCATTGTCTTCCAAAACGTTATTAGTTAATGAAGTCATCAGAGACAACAATCTTGATGTCGTTGGTCTAGCCGAGACCTGGCTCAAACCAGACGAATTTTTTGCGCTGGGTGAGGCGTCTCCTCCTGGCTATACGGGAACGCATATTGCCCGCCCCATTAAAAGGGGTGGGGGTGTTGCACTAATATACAACAAAAACTTTAGCCTTACCTCGGACCTAAATAATAAATATAACTCGTTTGAGGTGCTTACTGTGAGGTTTGTCACACCGCTGCCTCTGCACCTGGCTGTCATCTACCGCCCCCCAGGGCCCTATTCGGACTTTATCAATGAATTTTCAGAGTTCGTTGCTGATCTAGTGACGCACGCCGACAATATAATCATAATGGGAGACTTTAACATCCATATGAATACCCCATCGGACCCTCCATGCGTGGCGCTCCAGACTATAATTGATAGCTGTGGTCTTACACAAATAATAAATGAACCCACGCATCGCAACGGTAATACGATAGATCTAGTGCTTGTCAGGGGTGTCACCACCCCTGAGTTACGATACTCCCGTACACTAAAGTAATGTCCGATCATTACCTTATAAAATTCGAAGTTCTGACTCATTGTCAACAAACTAATAATAATAATAATAACTACTATAGCAGCCGCAACATTAATGCTGCCACAACGACGACTCTTACTGACCTACTGCCTTCGGTAATGGCACCATTCCCAAATTATGTGGGCTCTATTGATAACCTCACTAACAGCTTTAACGACGCCCTGCGCGACACCATTGATAGTGTAGCACCGCTAAAGCTAAAAAGGGCCCCTAAAAGGCGTACCCCATGGTTTACAGAAGAAACTAAAGCCCAGAAATTATCATGTAGAAAGCTGGAACGCAAATGGCGTGCGACTAAACTTGAGGTTTTCCATCAAGCATGGAGTGATAGTTTAATAACTTATAAACGCATGCTTACCTCAGCTAAAGCTAAATATTACTCAAATCTCATCCACCTCAACAAAAATGATCCTAAATTTTTGTTTAGTACAGTAGCATCGCTAACCCAACAAGGGACTCCTCCCAGTAGCTCCACCCACTCAGCAGATGACTTTATGAATTTCTTTAATAAGAACATTGAAGTCATTAGAAAAGAGATTAAAGACAATGCATCTCAGCTACAACTGGGTTCTATTAACACAAATACGACTGTATATACGACGGACACTGCCCTCCAAAATAGTTTCTCTCTCTTTGATGAAATAACATTGGAGCAATTGTTAAAATGTGTAAATGGGACAAAACATGTTTACTTGACCCAATTCCTGGGAAACTTATCAAGGAGCTTTTTGTTTTATTAGGTCCATCAGTGTTAAATATTATAAACTTATCACTTTCCTCTGGCACTGTTCCCCTAGCATTCAAAAAAGTGGTTATTCATCCTCTACTCAAAAGACCTAACCTCGATCCTGACCTCATGGTAAACTACCGGCCGGTGTCCCACCTTCCGTTTATCTCGAAAATTCTCGAAAAAATTGTCGCACAGCAGCTAAATGAACACTTAGCGTCTAACAATCTCTGTGAACCTTTTCAATCCGGTTTCAGGGCAAATCACTCTACGGAGACAGCCCTCGCAAAAACGACTAATGATCTATTGCTAACGATGGATTCTGATGCTTCATCTATGTTGCTGCTTCTTGATCTTAGCGCCGCTTTCGATACTGTTGATCATAATATTTTATTAGAGCGTATCAAAACGCGTATTGGGATGTCAGACTTAGCCTTGTCTTGGTTTAACTCTTATCTTACTGACAGGATGCAGTGTGTCTCCCATAACAATGTGACCTCGGACTATGTTAAGGTAACGTGCGGAGTTCCCCAGGGTTTGGTTCTTGGCCCTGCACTCTTTAGTATTTACATGCTGCCGCTGGGTGACATCATACGCAAATACGGTGTTAGCTTTCACTGTTATGCTGATGACACTCAACTCTACATGCCCCTAAAGCTGACCAACACGCCGGATTGTAGTCAGCTGGAGGCGTGTCTTAATGAAATTAAACAATGGATGTCCGCTAACTTTTTGCAACTCAACGCTAAGAAAACGGAAATGCTGATTATCGGTCCTGCTCAACACCGACATCTATTAAATAATACCACCTTAACATTTGACAACCAAACAATTAAACAAGGCGACTCGGTAAAGAATCTGGGTATTATCTTCGACCCAACTCTCTCGTTTGAGTCACACATTAAGAGTGTTACTAAAACGGCCTTCTTTCATCTCCGTAATATCGCTAAAATTCGTTCCATTTTGTGCACAAGCGATGCTGAGATCATTATCCATGCGTTCGTTACGTCTCGTCTCGATTACTGTAACGTTTTATTTTCGGGCCTCCCTATGTCTAGCATTAAAAGATTACAGATGGTACAAAATGCGGCTGCTAGACTTTTGACAAAAACAAGAAAGTTTGATCATATTACGCCTATACTGGCTCACTTACACTGGCTTCCTGTGCACCTAAGATGCGACTTTAAGGTTTTACTACTTACGTATAAAATACTACACGGTCAAGCTCCTGCCTATCTTGCCGATTGTATTGTACCATATGTACCGGCAAGAAATCTGCGTTCAAAGAACTCCGGCTTATTAGTGATTCCCAGAGCCCAAAAAAAGTCTGCGGGCTATAGAGCGTTTTCTATTCGGGCTCCAATACTATGGAATGCCCTCCCGGTAAAAGTTAGAGATGCTACCTCATTAGAAGCATTTAAGTCTCATCTTAAAACTCATTTGTATACTCTAGCCTTTAAATAGACTCCCTTTTTAGACCAGTTGATCTGCCGTTTCTTTTCTTTTCTTTTCTACTCTGCTCCGGGGTGGACCGCTAGCCTGTTCATCGGATGGGGACATCTCTACGCTGCTGACCCGTCTCCGCTCGGGATGGTTCCTGCTGGCCCCACCATGGACTGGACTTTCGCTGATGTGTTGGACTTTCACAATATTATGTCAGACCCACTCGACATCCATTGCTTTCGATCTCCCCTAGAGGGGGGGTTACCCACATATGCGGCCCTCTCCAAGGTTTCTCATAGTCATTCACATTGACGTCCCACTGGGGTGAGTTTTCCTTGCCCGTATGTGGGCTCTGTACCGAGGATGTCGTTGTGGCTTGTACAGCCCTTTGAGACACTTGTGATTTAGGGCTGTATAAATAAACATTGATTGATTGATTGATTTATATATCTTGATAATTGATGCATGCTAACTGTTAGCGTGCTAACTTTAGTATGTTAGCATTCCCGAAATTTTGGCGGTGGGTCAACGCTGCCTTCAAAGCCCTACTAAACAACTTCAAAGTCCTCCATCAATATTTTATATACACACTGTAAGTTTATATATATGTACATTATATAATGTAGTAACAGACACATTTATAACAATATATAATACGTATTATATTTACCGCATTTTAGTAATTTTAAGCGTTTATTTCAGTGCCTATAACAACGCACTTTGTACTTCCGTCAACAATGTTTTCGAATCACAAAGACGACCGTCTTTGGACAAACGAGGATTCACAACCTTATCTTTTTGAAGCTGAAAATACCGAGGCTGAACTGCTGCTTACAGAAGCCAGAGCGAAGAGAGGGTGAAACGTTGGAGCAGACGGAAGCCGAGAGAGTCAGGGCGGGCATGACCTCGTGGTGTAAATGTGGAGATTGGAGCCAAGCTTTGCGGACATAAATTGAGTGCTTCTGCTGCACTGAATAAAAAGGTTTCCTGTATCTGGCGAGGAGGATACTGCTTAAATAAATTGCAAACAATGAAAGGCGGACTCTTTGCGCTAACAAACCCTGCAGTGGTAAAAACTTTTTCCCAAAATCAACTGTAAACATAACCAGCATAACCAAACAGTACAACTGTCGAGTTAATATAATATAGATCATGATACACGCAACACATCATGCTTGTTAGTACAACTACGTACATTGCGTACAAACACAACTGAAATAATACTTTACAAATACTGTTATATGATTGGTGTCATCTGTTGTCTTCCCAGTCACTTACACACAAACATCTCCTTACATGGTCAGGTTGTACTCTCCTGAATTAGCACACACCCAGACAGAGAAAGAAGGAATATACGACTGTGGTTCGGCTCCTCGAAGTTAGCAGTGCCTCATTTTTTTATTTACTTGACCTCCTCCAGGTACTGCAGACCTGTATAATGACACTCGCTTGTAATAAAACAACTTTTGGTTCTCTGACGTCTCTTTTGATCCGGCCGCACTGCCGTGTCGCCCTTCTGTCCGGACGAGGACGACAAGACCAGATATACACATCGCAGACATTAGCCCCATTGCTAGCTACCAAGAATGAGCTGATTTTTATATATTAGTAAGCGAAAAAAATAACAAAACACTTCTGTCTTCTTGTTTGTCATACTGATCGTGAACAATAGGCAACATTCCTTACATAGTCAGATTGTACTCTCCTGAATTAACACACACCCGGACAGAGAAAGAAGGAATACACAACTGTTAGGAGTGCCTCGTTTTTTTTTTTTTTACTTGACCTCCTCCAGGTACTGCAGTCCTGTATAATGACACTTGCTCGTAATAAAGCAACTTTTTGCTTTATTTGATTTTTTCTCCGACGTCTCTTTTGATCCAGCCGCACTGACATGTCGCCCTTCTGCCCGGACGAGGACAACACGAAAAAAAATACACATCGCAGACATTAGCCGCATTGCTAGCTACCAAGAACGAGGTGATTTTTATATGTTAGAAAGCGAAAAAAATAATAAAACACTTCTGTCTTCTTGTTTGTCATAATGATCGTGAACGACAGGCATTATTCCTTACATGGTCAGGTTGTACTCTCCTGAATGAACACACACCCGGACAGAGAAAGAAGGAATATAAGACTGTTAGGAGTGCCTCGTTTTTTTTTTACTTGACCTCCTCCAGGTACTACAGTCCTGTATAATGACACTCGCTTGTAATAAAGCAACTTTTTGCTTTATATAGTTTTTTCTCCGATGTCTCTTTTGATCCAGCCGCACTGACATGTCGCCCTTCTGCCCGGACGAGGACGAAACAACAATAAATACACATCACAGACATTAGCCGCATTGCTAGCTACCAAGAACGAGCTGATTTTTCTATGTTAGAAAGCGAAAAAAATAACAAAACACTTCTGTCTTCTTGTTTGTCATAATGATCGTGAACGATCGGCAACATTCCTTACATGGTCAGGTTGTACTCTCCTGAATTAACACACACCCAGATAGAGAAAGAAGGAATATAAGACTGTTAGGAGTGCATCGTTTTTTTTTACTTGACCTCCTCCAGGTACTGCAGTCCTGTATAATGACACTCGCTTGTAACAAAGCAACTTTTTGCTTTATTTAGTTTTTTCTCCGACGTCTCTTTTGATCCATCTGCACTGAATTTTCGCCCTTCTGCCCGGACGAGGACGACACAACAAGAAATACTCATCGCAGACATTAGCCGCATTGCTAGCTACCAAGAATGAGCTGATTTTTATATGTTAGGAAGTGAAAAAAATAACAAAACACTTCTGTTTTCTTGTTTGTCATAATGATCGTGAATGATAGGCAACATTCCTTACATGGTCAGGTTGTACTCTCCTGAATTAGCACACACCCGGACAGAGAAAGAAGGAATATAAGACTGTTAGGAGTGCATCGTTTTTTTTTACTTGACCTCCTCCAGGTACTGCAGTCCTGTATAATGACACTCGCTTGTAACAAAGCAACTTTTTGCTTTATTTAGTTTTTTCTCCGACGTCTCTTTTGATCCAGCCGCACTGAATTTTCGCCCTTCTGCCCGGACGAGGACGACACAACAAGAAATACTCATCGCAGACATTAGCCGCATTGCTAGCTACCAAGAATGAGCTGATTTTTATATGTTAGAAAGTGAAAAAAATAACAAAACACTTCTGTTTTCTTGTTTGTCATAATGATCGTGAATGATAGGCAACATTCCTTACATGGTCAGGTTGTACTCTCCTGAATTAGCACACACCCGGACAGAGAAAGAAGGAATATAAGACTGTTAGGAGTGCATCGTTTTTTTTTACTTGACCTCCTCCAGGTACTGCAGTCCTGTATAATGACACTCGCTTGTAACAAAGCAACTTTTTGCTTTATTTAGTTTTTTCTCCGACGTCTCTTTTGATCCAGCCGCACTGAATTTTCGCCCTATTCGCGCATTGCTGGCTAACTAGAAGGAGCCAATGATTGCAAATTAGAATGCAAATATGTGTTCTTGTCTAGGGAAAAGTGCAAAATAAAAGTGCAGTTCCCCTTTAAGACGGAGCTGCATTGCACTCCACTTGTTTCTCCAGCAGCAGAACAATGGAGGAGGACTTGCATGCAAATTGCAGCGTTCACATCATGTCAGCTCCCCGCTTGTAACCATGGCGATCTTTGGCATCCGCTCCGCTCGTCTATTGATTTGATAGCGAGGTACAAAGCCTCGACTTTGTTCACGGGCGAGCGAGCAACGCGATGACGTCTGTCGGCGTAAACAGCGCGCATTTACTGTGAAAGGTTCACCTCGCTTCCTGTGACGGGCGGAAAGGTCCGAGGGGATTACTATCGGACACAATGATGTATTGATGCCCGCCCGGTCAAAGGTCAAATGTATTGACAAGCGTGCTCTTTTCATACTTATCATCACCTGTGTGGGCGATTACAGCTGCCGGCTGATTACTGCGCTAATAAAAGGCCGCGCTCCTTCATGGATTCTATCAGCTGTCAGCCTCTCAATGTGAGCAGCATGGACACGTTTTGTTGTGCTCGGTGTCAGGAGGTCCCACTTTGTAATAATAATAACAACCTTGAACTTAGAATTTAATGGCAGCAACACATTGCAAAAAAGGCATTTTTACCACTGTGATACATGGCCTTTCCTTTTAACAACACTCAGTAAAGGTTTGGGAACTGAGGAGACACATTTTTGAAGTGGAATTATTTCCCATTCTTGCTTGATGTACAGCTTAAGTTGTTCAACAGTCTCCCTTCTCATATTTTAGCCTTCACACATTTGCAATGTCTGGACTACAGGCAGGCCAGTCTAGTACCCGCACTCTTTTACAACGCAGCCACGCTGTTGTAACACGTGGCTTGGCATCGTCTTGCTGAAATAAGCAGGGGCGTCCATGATAACGTTGCTTGGATGGCAACATATGTTGCTCCAAAAGCTGTATGTACCTTTCAGCATTAATGGTGCCTTCACATATGTGTAAGTTACCCATGTCTTGGCCCTTAATACACCCCCATACCATCACACATGCTGCCTTTTACACTTTGCGCCTGGTTCTTGTCCTCTTTGGTCCGGAGGACACGACGCCTACAGTTTACCAAAACAATTTGAAATGTGGACTTGTCAGACCACAGAACACTTTTCCACTTCGCATCAGTCCATCTTAGATGAGCTCGGGCCCAGCGAAGCCGGTGGCGTATCTGGGTGTTGTTGATAAATGGCTTTGGCTTTGCATAGTAGAGTTTTAACTTGCACTTACAGATGTAGCGACCAACTGTAGTTACTGACAGTGGTTTTCTGCAGTGTTCCTGAGCCCATGTGGTGATGTCCCTTACACACTGATGTCGCTTTTTGATGCAGTACCGCCTGAGGGATCCAAGGTGCGTAATATCATGGCTTACGTGCAGTGATTTCTCCAGATTCTCTGAACCTTTTGATGATATTACGGAGCGTAGATGGTGAAATCCCTAAATTCCTTGTTGAGAAATGTTGTTCTTAAACAATTTGCTCAGGCATTTGTTGACAAAGTGGTGACCCTCGCCCCATCCTTGTTTGTGAATGACTGAGCATTTCATGGAAGCTGCTTTTATACCCAATCATGGCACCCACCTGTTCCCAATTAGCCTGTTCACCTATGGGATGTTCCAAATAAGTCTTTGATGAGCATTCCTCAACTTTCTCAGTCTTTTTTGCCACTAGTGCCAGCTTTTTTTAAAAACATATTGCAGGCATCAAATTCCAAATGAGCTAATATTAAAAAAAATAACAACGTTTCTCAGTGTGAACATGAAATATCTTGTCTTTGCAGTCTATTCATTTGAATATAAGTTGAAAAGGATTTGCAAATCAACCCGGTGCGCCTAATGTACAAAATCATTTTGGTTGTACATACCGACTTTGGAGCTATTTTATTTGGTACATGGTGTAATGATAAGTGTGACCAGTAGATGGCAGTCACACATAAGAGATATGTGTAGACTGCAATATGATGGCAGTCACACATAAGAGATAGGTGTACACTACAATATGATGGCAGTCACACATAAGAGATACGTGTAGACTACAATATGATGGCAGTCACACACAAGAGCAACGTGTAGACTGCAATATGATGGCAGTCACACATAAGAGCAACGTGTAGACTGCAATATGATGGCAGTCACACATAAGAGATACGTGTAGACTGCAATATGATGGCAGTCACACATAAGAGATACGTGTAGACTGCAATATGATGGCAGTCACACATAAGAGATACGTGTAGACTGCAATATGATGGCAGTCACACAAAAGAGCAACGTGTAGACTGCAATATGATGGCAGTCACACATGAGCGATATGTGTAGACTGCAATATGATGGCAGTCACACATAAGAGATACGTGTAGACTGCAATATGATGGCAGTCACACATAAGAGCAACGTGTAGACTGCAGTATCATGGCAGTCACACATAAGAGATACATGTAGACTGCAATATGATGGCAGTCACACATAAAAGCAACGTGTAGACTGCAATATGATGGCAGTCACACAAGAGATACGTGTAGACTGCAATATGATGGCAGTCACACATAAGAGCAACGTGTAGACTGCAATATGATGGCAGTCACACATAAGAGATACGTGTATACTGCAATATGATGGCAGTCACACATAAGAGCAACGTGTAGACTGCAATATGATGGCAGTCACACATGAGCGATACGTGTAGACTGCAATATGATGGCAGTCACACATAAGAGATACGTGTAGACTGCAATATGATGGCAGTCACACATAAGAGCAACGTGTAGACTGCAGTATGATGGCAGTCACACATAAGAGATACATGTAGACTGCAATATGATGGCAGTCACACATAAGAGCAATGTGTAGACTGCAGTATGATGGCAGTCACACATAAGAGATACATGTAGACTGCAATATGATGGCAGTCACACATAAGAGGTACGTGTAGACTGCAATATGATGGCAGTCACACATAAGAGATACATGGAGACTGCAATATGATGGCAGTCACACATAAGAGATACGTGTAGACTGCAATATGATGGCAGTCACACATAAGAGATACGTGTAGACTGCAATATGATGGCAGTCACACATAGGAGATACGTGTAGACTGCAATATGATGGCAGTCACACATGAGCGATACGTGTAGACTGCAATATGATGGCAGTCACACATAAGAGATACGTGTAGACTGCAATATGATGGCAGTCACACATGAGCGATACGTGTAGACTGCAATATGATGGCAGTCACACATAAGAGATACGTGTAGACTGCAATATGATGGCAGTCACACATAAGAGCAACGTGTAGACTGCAGTATGATGGCAGTCACACATAAGAGATACATGTAGACTGCAATATGATGGCAGTCACACATAAGAGCAACGTGTAGATTGCATATGATGGCAGTCACACATAAGAGATAGGTGTACACTACAATATGATGGCAGTCACACATAAGACATACGTGTAGACTGCAATATGATGGCAGTCACACATAAGAGATAGGTGTACACTACAATATGATGGCAGTCACACATAAGACATACGTGTAGACTGCAATATGATGGCAGTCACACATAAGAGCAACGTGCAGACTGCAATATGATGGCAGTCACACATAAGAGATACGTGTAGACTGCAATATGATGGCAGTCACACATGAGCGATACGTGTAGACTGCAATGTGATGGCAGTCACACATAAGAGATATGTGTAGACTGCAATATGATGGCCATCACACATAAGAGCAACGTGTAGACTGCAGTATGATGGCAGTCACACATAAGAGATACATGTAGACTGCAATATGATGGCAGTCACACATAAGAGCAACGTGTAGATTGCATATGATGGCAGTCACACATAAGAGATACGTGTAGACTGCACTATGATGGCAGTCACACATAAGAGATACGTGTAGACTGCAATATGATGGCAGTCACACATAAGAGATACGTGTAGCCTGCACTATGATGGCAGTCACACATAAGAGATACGTGTAGACTGCAATATGATGGCAGTCACACATGAGCGATACGTGTAGACTGCAATATGATGCAGTCACACATAAGAGATATGTGTTGGCCGCAATATGACTCAAGTAAACAACACCAACAGTTTATATGTTCCATTGAAAATATAGAACATTACACACGGCGCTCAAAAATCTATCAAAATGTTTTAGTAGGACTTTGGTAAGCTATGAAGCCACACCGCTTGATGGAGTGTACTGTGCTTCAACATAGGAGATTTATTATGGTGTTTTCATAAGGTAAGACATATTATCTGCCGTTTTGTTTCGCAATATTATGCAACTTTTCTTACCTTCTGGTACCTGCTGATCTGTAGTTGGGATCTGCATAAGACCGCCCACAAAACGGCGCCTCAGAAAGTGACTTGAAGATGATGTGTAAAACATCATCAATGCAACATTTTGACCAAAGAACCACCATTACATGTTGTCTAGACCCCAAGAAAGTGTTTTATATTTAGAAAAAAATATATATAAATATGACTCCTTTAATACGCCTTATAATCCGGTGCGCCCTATGGTCCATAAAACACGGTACTAATGCCAGTTGGTTGCAGCTCGTAAACAAAAACAAAAGATTCCGGTTCTTGGTATTCAGCGCGAGAAGGCCACTAGCTTGGGGGGAATTTTTCATCTAATTGGGGAATGTAGTTTAAATATTTTTGAAGGCGGGTACAGTGAGGCGTGAGAGAGACCATTACACACACGTCTGGCACACGATGAAGAGATGTGTAGAAAGCGCCTCCAGCAGGGATGCGAGAGACGGCACAAACGATGACGGGGCTCGTCTCCCTGCCTGGTCTGGCCCGGGACCTCTTCAGCGAACTGATACCACTGGAGAGAAGAAAAAAAACAGGTGTCCAAATTAGAGCCAGGAGCTTTCTCCCTTGGCAGAGATTTCCCCTTTCCAGGCTTCCTGGCTGCAGCCTGCAGCGGAGCTCGTTCACACATGAAAGTGTCATTATGTCCAACATGGCGGGTCAGGGAACAGGTCAGGCCGGATAAGTGTTGGACAGACTCGGTAACACGTCGCCGCCTCGTGTTGTGTTCACGGACCATTTAGTTGCAGCTTAAATGACACACGGTCTTAGGTCAGGGACCTCCAGGATAGACTCCCCTACCTTTACTGGAGCCAGCACAAATAGTTTCATATACAACATCCACTTATTTTTGTCTTTATTAGGAAAGCTTTTTTGAGTTTATCTAACTGAATTTTTTGCGTTTGAATTTAATTGATTTTATTTTACATCAAATTTTGCTAACAATTTCATGAAATTTTCATTTTATTTAATTTCATAATTGTATTTAATCTGCCAGAAAAGGGTTTTGAATTTTGTAGCAACAAACATTTCTGCACTGATTTTTTTTTTTTTTTTGCACTGAATTTTAAAACTGTTTTAAAAAAACAGAAATTTTTAATACGCATTTTGCTCACAATTTTTTATTAATAGGACATTCACACGCAGCTCCTACCAGAGATGCATATTATAGTTGTTATTTTTTCAATCTGTTCTGTCCAACCACTCAGAAAATTCATATTGTTAATGTAGATGATCATATAGTAGGTGTAGATCAGGGGTGTCAAACTCAAATACAGAGTGGGCCAAAATTTAAAACTGAACAAAGCAAAGGTTGAACAAATTAACCTTTTAATAGGGACCCAAACACGTTTTTCATTGAATATTGAACAAGCAAGGCTTATATAATTTTATAGTGACATGCAAAATTGAGTTTCAAATAATAATAATAATAATAATAATTAAAAAATATCAATGGCATATCAAATACAATTTAAATAAAAATTGAATGCCTCTTTTCTATTTGCAGCCTTCTGAGGTAAATATCAACATTAACTTTTTCCACAGGCTAATACATTTGAAAATAAAATAATGAATAAACCAACCATTCAGGACTTTAAACTGCTCATTTTGCAACACACTGATCTAATCTGATGTGCCCAAGCCAGATACCTGCCATCTTTTCTTGGATGCTAGTTCCATAATGTCGGGGCTCAGGCTTTGAGCTGAGGCAACCTTCATTATCCAACCAAGGTGTTCATCAGTCATTATATCTCGTAGTCCACAGTCTTGGGGGCGTGCCTTAAAGGCACTGCCTTTAACGTCCTCTACCAGCTGTCGTCACGTCTGCTTTTCATCCCTTCTAACAACGTTCCGGCCCAGTCACAAGATATACGCTACAAAATACCCCCCCCCCCCCCCCCCACACACACACACACACACACACACACTTTGTAGCGTCCCGGGAGAGTTAGTGCTGCAAAGGGTTCTGGGTATTTGTTCTGTTGTGTTTATGTTGTGTTACGGTGCGGATGTTCTCCCTAAATGTGTTTGTCATTCTTGTTTGGTGTGGGTTCACAGTGTGGCCTATATTTCTAACAGTGTTAAAGTTGTTTATACGTTGACCCTCAGTGTGACCTGTATCGCTGTTGATCAAGTATGCGTTGCATTCACTTGTGTGTGCGTGCAGAAGCTGCACATATTATGTGACTGGGCCAGCACTCGTTGGACTGGATGAAAAGCGGATGTGACGATTTTCGGGAGGGGCACTGAAATTTGGGAGTTTCCCAGGAGGGTTGGCAAGTATGAGAATTAGCGGAGAATGCGGTGTTACCGCGGCACCAGCTCTAGTGTTAATTTGATATCACCTCAAGGGCCAAGTGAAATTACACGGCGGGCCAAATTTGGCCCGCGGGCCAGGGTTTGACACCCATGATGTAGATGATCATATAGTAGATGTAGATGATCATATAGTTGATGTAGATCAGGGGTCCCAAACATGCGGCCCGCGGGCCGCAATAGGCCCGCGAGACGTTATTGTGCGGCCCCTGCCTTAATATGACAGTTTAATGTTAGTGCGGCCCGCGAGTTTTGAATGAATGGCGCTTAACAGCGTTGTGTGCGGAGCTGATGGAGTCTACCAATCACAGTGTGGTATGAGGCTCTCGACAATATCGAGGGCGTGCCATGATGGCACTGCCTTTAGTATCTTCTAGAAACCGTCACCGCGTCACCTTTTTCTCCATACTAACAGCGTGCTGGCACAGACACATGTTGTAAGAGGCTTCTGCAGACTCATGCAAGTTATTGCAAGACATAGGGTTAGGGTTAGGGTTAGGGTTAACACTGTTATAAATATGCGCCACACTGTGAACCTACACCAAACAAGAATGACAAACACATTTCGGGAGAACATCCGCACCTAAACACAACATAAACACAACAGAACAAATACCCAGAACCCTTTGCAGCCCTAACTTTTCCGGGCTACAAAAACACACACCTCAACCTTTCCCCCATCTCCCGAATTCGGAGGTCTCAAGGTTGGCAAGTAGGCATTGACGTCACTTGCGTGATGCAAGCAGAGAAACATTTTGCCGCTTTTCCATGACACCCGCACACGCTCTTCTTCCCTTCTTCCCTGCCTCCCTCGCTCGCCCGCCTGCTCGCTCCCGCCCCCGCTGTAAACAGTCCGGGCGGGGAAGATGAGCGCTTTGATTGAGACTTTTATCAGTAGTAGTAGGTTGCACAATGAAGTACATATTCCGTACAATTGACCACTAAATGGTAACACCCAAATAAGTTTTTCAACTTGTTTAAGTCGGGGTCCACTTAAATTGATTCATGATACAGATATATACTATCAGATATTCCAAAGCACTCCGCCGAAGGAGCGAGCGACAATACAAAAGTGTGGTGCACTGGACCCCAGCGCTGGGCGAATCAGACGTGTAACACGTTAGTGGTGATGTTAGCCCGTTCGGGGCTAATTGTGCTACCGTAACTGTAAACTCCACGGCGAGCCGCCCCGCCCCCTCCTTTCCCTCCCCCCTCCCCCTCCCGTTGGCTCCAGACAGAGACGATTTTTGATGCAATATTTCTTTGTTGAGCACAGGGGCACCCCGACGTGTCTTATTTCATTTCATTTCATTTTTATTTATCTCCTTCATTGATGTGCATCTTTGATCGATAGACAATCAGACCTCAATTATTCAATTATACATTTACACACCAATGCCTGAGAAGGAGCAGGAAGAAGAAAAATCTGATATTTTTCTGCCCCCTTCAACATAATACGTAGTCTTACTAAATGATATTATATAAACCAACAATTACATCCAAATCTAACGAAAACAATCAAAAAAACACACAAAAAAACACAAGAAGTGCAAAACTTCATGATGTACAAACCGAACAAAAAAAACAAAAGAAGTAATATACACCTCAAGGGATGATACAAAACAAATACAAAACCAGGCAAAAAATAAGTAAAATAATAAATTTAAAGCAAAATGTAAACACTTATGGCTGTCCATATGATCTTATTGTTCTGCCTTTATATTTTTTTTCATTTGGAATATATTTTTACAATCTTCTATCTCATTGTAAAGAGAATTCCATAGTTTAACCCCCACCACTGATATGCACATTTGTTTTAAAGTTGTCCTTGAATACTGATGTTGGAAATAACCTTTTCTTCTATGCTCTTCATTCTCAGAAGTGATGACAAACATTTTTTGTAAATTTGCTGGTAATGTTTTACTTTTAGCCTTAAACATGACACATAATGTCTGTAACTTTACTAGCTCCTGTAATTTCAATAAACCCGAATTAATAAAAAATATATTAGTGTGTCCTAAGTAATCTACTTTATGAATAATCCTTATAGCTCTTTTCTGTAGTTGATACAGAGAAAGTTGCGGTGCACAAGGAATACAATTTGAAACATCATTATACAACTAGACATGCTGAGGAGTATGCAAAATACCAGGGAGATGAGAGAGTGAACCGGGTTGCAAATTTTAAAACCAGTCTACTGAGGCAGCAAGATTTTGTCAAAAAAGCAAGCGAAAAGAGCGATGCAGCAGTCAAAGCTAGCTACATGGTGAGTGAGATGGTTGCTAGGGCGGGAAAGCCATTCAAAGAAGGTGAATTCATTAAAAAGTGCATGTTAGATTTTTTCGTAAGAAATATTTTCTTGCGGCCCAGCCTCACCCAGTTTCTGCATCCAGTGGCCCCCAGGTAAATTGAGTTTGAGACCCCTGATGTAGATGATCATATAGTTGATGTAGATGATCATATAGTAGATGTAGATGATCATATAGTAGATGTAGATGATCATATAGTAGATGTAGATGATCATATAGTTGATGTATATGATCATATAGTTGATGTAAATGATCATATAGTAGATGTAGATGATCATATAGTAGATGTAGATGATCATATAGTTGATGTAGATGATCATATAGTAGATGTAGATGATCATACAGTTGATGTAGATGATCATATAGTTGATGTAGATGATCATATAGTAGATGTAGATGATCATATAGTTGATGTAGATGATCATATATTTGATGTAGATGATCATATAGTTGATGTAGATGATCATATAGTTGGTGTAGATGATCATATAGTAGATGTAGATGATCATATAGTTGATGTAGATGATCATATAGTAGATGTAGATGATCATATAGTTGATGTATATGATCATATAGTAGATGTAAATGATCATATAGTAGATGTAGATGATCATATAGTAGATGTAGATGATCATATAGTAGATGTAGATGATCATATAGTAGATGTAGATGATCATATAGTAGATGTAGATGATCATATAGTTGATGTAATTGATCATATAGTTGATGTAGATGATCATATAGTAGATGTAGATGATCATATAGTAGATGTAGATGATCATATAGTAGATGTAGATGATCATATAGTAGATGTAGATGATCATATAGTTGATGTAGATGATCATATAGTTGATGTAGATGATCATATAGTTGATGTAGATGATCATATAGTAGATGTAGATGATCATATAGTAGATGTAGATGATCATATAGTAGATGTAAATGATCATATAGTTGATGTAGATGATCATATAGTTGATGTAGATGATCATATAGTAGATGTAATTGATCATATAGTTGATGTAGATGATCATATAGTAGATGTAGATGATCATATAGTAGATGTAGATGATCATATAGTTGATGTAGATGATCATATAGTAGATGTAGATGATCATATAGTAGATGTAGATGATCATATAGTTGATGTAGATGATCATATAGTTGATGTAGATGATCATATATTAGATGTAGATGATCATATAGTTGATGTAGATGATCATATAGTTGATGTAGATGATCATATAGTTGATGTAGATGATCATATAGTAGATGTAGATGATCATATAGTTGATGTAGATGATCATATAGTTGATGTAGATGATCATATAGTTGATGTAGATTATCATATAGTAAATGTAGATGATCATATAGTTGATGTAGATGATCATATAGTAGATGTAGATGATCATATAGTAGATGTAGATGATCATATAGTTGATGTAGATGATCATATAGTAGATGTAGATGATCATATAGTTGATGTAGATGATCATATAGTTGATGTAGATGATCATATATTAGATGTAGATGATCATATAGTTGATGTAGATGATCATATAGTTGATGTAGATGATCATATAGTTGATGTAGATGATCATATAGTAGATGTAGATGATCATATAGTTGATGTAGATGATCATATAGTTGATGTATATGATCATATAGTTGATGTAGATTATCATATAGTAAATGTAGATGATCATATAGTTGATGTAGATGATCATATAGTAGATGTAGATGATCATATAGTTGATGTAGATGATCATATAGTAGATGTAGATGATCATATAGTAGATGTAGATGATCATATAGTTGATGTAGATGATCATATAGTAGATGTAGATGATCATATAGTAGATGTAGATGATCATATAGTAGATGTAGATGATCATATAGTTGATGTAGATGATCATATTGTAGATGTAGATGATCATATAGTTGATGTAGATGATCATATAGTAGATGTAAATGATCATATAGTAGATGTAGATGATCATATAGTTGATGTAGATGATCATATAGTAGATGTAGATGATCATATAGTTGATGTAGATGATCATATAGTTGATGTAGATGATCATATAGTTGATGTGCATATTTATTTCACAAAAGATAATCATTCTTGGATACTTCTCCTGTTGCCTTATCTGTATTTGACACACCACTAATAGTACGTTCAATGTATTATTTTGCACTTGCTATTTAGCACTTGTTTTTTGGGACATGAGTAAATCAAGCCGGATGTTCCTCAATACAAAGTGAAGCTGTCGACTCATTTTCAGATGGAAATAATCCTGCCGGAGCATAAAACTATGCTGCACTCTCCTGGAAAGGCGTGAATATTTACTTTGAGCAGAATCTAGAAATCCCTCATCCTCCTCCTCCTCCTCCTCCTCCTCCTCGTCCCTCGCCGTCTTCACGCTCCGTCTCGGACATGACGCTCCTTCGCTGCCCAGCCGTCACTCGGAGGGAGGCGCCAACCGGAGGCTTCTTGTGGCGGCGCGGCGAGGGGTCTTCTGCGGTCCCGCCCCGCTGATGTTGACAAGCTCCTCTCAGTTTGCTAGAAAGGCGCCTCTCATTAAAAAAACATCAAGTTGCCAAAAAAAAAACTGCGACAGCAGTCTTTTTCTGAGCGCTGAGGAGGAGGAAACACATCAGCGGTGATGTACGCATCTCTTGTCATGGTACCTGTTTCATGTGGAAATGAAAGTAACATTTTGGGTCTGACTTGTAAAACGTGCAAAACTATTACTTTTTTTTAATCCAAGATTCTCAGACTACGGTACGTCAAATAACCACTTAATTCAAGTACAGTGTTTTATGTTCCTATTAGTGTTGGACGGCAGTGGTCCCCAACCACCGGGCCGCGGCCCGGTACCCGTCCTCGGACCGATTGGTACCGGGCCGCTCAAGAAATAAAAAAATAAAAAAATAATAATAAAAAATAATATATATATTTTTTTAAAATTAAATCAACATAAAAAACACAATATATACATTATATATCAATATAGATCAATACAGTCTGCAGGGATACAGTCCGTAAGCAAACATGATTGTATTTCTTTATAAATTAAAAAAAATAAAATAAATAAACCCCCCCCCCCCACCACTGTTGTACGGTATACCGGTACTAGTATAGTATCGCGGTACTATTGAATCAAAAACGGTACTATACTCTGTTTGAAAAGTACCATTTTCAAACAATTTGGTGACATTGCTGGTTTTAGGAGCAGAGGAGCATGTTGGGCAGCGCACACACACAGAGTACTTACAAGCAGACACAGTGTGTAGACAGAAAAGGGAGAATGGATGCATTTTGGTGTAAAAAGTAAAGATAAAGGTGAAGTTATAACACTGAAACACCCTCAGGAAGAGCTGCTTTAAGACATGGCTAGTTAGCTAGCGGCTAACGTCCATCCGCAGTGTTTTAGCTACTTCTAAATCACTAATCCTTGTCTCCATGGCGACAAATAAAGTGAGTTTCTTACAGATATCTGTGGAAGTCGCTTCCTAGCGGTCCCACTGACAGACACTTCACAGGATCCAAGCTTGCAGGTTTTAACAAAGTTTTTATGATCATATGTTTTATCAACAGTTTTCTTCTCCCAGAACGTGACTTTTCAGTCGCGTCCGTAACCTCTCCCCCCCTCTGCTCCCGGCCGCTTACTGTTAAAGACAACAGATGATTAGATTAACACGTACCACCTGTGAAATCTAATCACCTGCCAACTGTGTCTCGCCGTCAGCACATGCCCCGCCCCTGCCCGATGATGCTCGTCTTTAGTACCCTGGACAGCGGCGGTGACTTTTCCTCCTGCAAGCAGCACTGACTACACCTCCCCCCACAGTAACATTATCACTGGAAGACGAGGAATAGCTGAACATGCTTCACTACACACCGTAGGAGGATACAATAGCTCACCGCTAACAGCAAGCTAGCACCTCTGAATGTAAACAAATGTCCATATTTTTTATCCTCACAAAATCTTCTATCTTTTTTTTGCTTTATTCATATTATAGTCATAAATAAATACGTCCCTGGACACATGAGGACTTAGAATATGACCAATGTACGATCCTGTAACTACTTGGTATCGGGTCGATACCTAAATGTGTGGTATCATCCAAAACTAATGTTAAGTATCAAAGAAGAGAAGAATAAGTGATTATTACATTTTAACAGAAGTGTAGATAGAACATGTTAAAACAGAAAATAAGCAGATATTAACAGTAAATGAACAAGTAGATTAATCATCCATTTTTTTACAGTTTGTCCTTAATAATGTGTACAAAATAATAGGTGTATAAATGACACAATATGTTACTGCATACGACTAATTAGGAGTCTTTGTTTGTTTACTTACTACTAAAAGACAAGTTGTCTAGTATGTTCACTATTTTATTTAAGGACTAAATGACAATAATAAACATATGTTTCATGTACACTAACATTTGTTGTTACAATAAAGACAGTAATGACAATTTTTTTGTGGTGCCCTTTATTTAGAAAAGTATCGAAATACACTACTGTTCAAAAGCTTGGGGTCACCCAAACAATTATGTGGAATAGCCTTCATTTCTAAGAACAAGAATAGACTGTCGAGTTTCATATGAAAGTTCTCTTTTTCTGGCCATTTTGAGCGTTTAATTGACCCCACAAATGTGATGCTCCAGAAACTCAATCTGCTCAAAGGAAGGTCAGCTTCTGTAACGAGCTAAACTGTTTTCAGATGTGTGAACATGATTGCACAAGGGTTTTCTAATCATCAATTAGCCTTCTGAGCCAATGAGCAAACACATTGTACCATTAGAACACTGGAGTGATAGTTGCTGGAAATGGGCCTCTATACACCTATGTAGATATTGCACCAAAAACCAGACATTTGCAGCTAGAATAGTCATTTACCACATTAGCAATGTATAGAGTGTATTTCTTTAAAGTTAAGACTAGTTTAAAGTTATCTTCATTGAAAAGTACAATGCTTTTCCTTAAAAAATAAGGACATTTCAATGTGACCCCAAACTTTTGAACGGTAGTGTACATGTTGGTACGAGTACCAAAATATTGGTATCGAGACAACCCTAGTTCCTATATTCAAACAGTGTGACTGTTCAAACTGTGTGCGATGTTACAGCGGCATAAATATGTATTATACCTCTGCCTTGTTTTTAGTGAATACTTAGGCCTACTAGTATTTTAATGTTGGTCAATATGGTGGTACTTTGTGTTAGGTTCGAGAACCAGTGAACACTACCGACTTGTCAGTTATGTCAAAAATAAAAAAACTGGGGCATCTGATTAAAAATGTTATTGAAATGAACCAGTTTGCAAATCATTTTGCAACTAAGTCTGACATACGCCCATTTTCAATTCTCAAAATGGTGTGCCATTTTTAAACCTGATTCCAACATTTCAACCATCTACTCACACTACTCTTCCCATATATTGCAAAACATGTTTTCCAATTCCCCAAATTCCCGGTTTTAACTGAATTTTTCACTAATTTTCTCCCCATTGACAATGGATGGGAAATACACAATGGACTCCATATTCCCCCTTTTTTTCAACTGATTTGAACCGTTCCAACATCCACACATTCAAAACATTTCCAGGAGTTCCAGATTTTCCAAAGGCCTATTTTCACCTCTTCCTGGAAAGTTGTCACAGTCCACAGTTTTCAACCATTTCTGACCATTCCACCTTCAAAACATTCCTCTTAGTTGGGAAACCAAATGTTCCTATTTTTTTGTACAAGTTACCGGTTTTCCCAAAATTCCAGGAATTCCGAAATACCCATTCTCATATCAAACTGTTACTACCTCAACATTGTCCCAACAGTTCACATCTTTCAGCCAATTCCAACCATTCCACCATCAAATCATTCCTCTTAGTTGGGACAACAAATTTTACTTTTTTTTTTTGGTTAAAATTCCCGAAATTCCAGGAATTCTAAAATACCCATTCTCAATTTAAACTGTAACAATGTCAACATTTTTCAACCAATTCGAAAAAAAAAAAAAAAAAGATTTGAACTGTTACAACTACTATTTTTTTTCTTCCAAATTCCCGAAATTCCAGGAATTCCAAAATACCACATCTCAATTTAAAGTGTAACTATGTCAACATTTTTCAACCGATTTGAAAAATTCCAACACCAACCCATTCATATCATCTAGGACCATAGTGCTAGTATCAATAGTTTAAAAAACATTTTTTTTCCCGAAATGCCCAAATTCCTAGGAAATTCCCTTTTTAAATGAATGGACGTATTCATGGTTATACAATGCCCTAAATTCTCAAAATTGTGTGCCATTTTTAAACCTGATTCCAACATTTCAACCATCTACTCACACTACTCTTCCCATATATTGCAAAACATGTTTTTCAATTCCCCAAATTCCCGGTTTTAACGGAATTTCCGGTAATTTTCTCCCCTTTGACAATGAATGGGAAATACACAATGGACTCCATAGTCTCACATTCCTCAACCAATTGGAACAGTTCCAACATCCACATATTCCCGAAAATTCCAGGAATTCCAAATTTCCAAAGGCTTAATTTCACCTCTTCCTGGAAAGTTTTCACAGGCCACAGTTTTCAACCATTTTTGACCATTCCACCTTCAAAACATTCCTCTTAGTTGGGACACCTAATGTTCCTATTTTTTTCCCCCGTACAAATTACTGGTTTTCCCGAAATTCCAAGAATTCCAAAATACCAATTCTCAGTTCAAACTGTAACTACGTCAAAATTCTTCTGCCGATTCGAAAAATTACAACACCAACCCATTCATATCATCTAGGACCATAGTGCTAGTCTCAATCAATCAATCAATCAATCAATCAATGTTTATTTATATAGCCCTAAATCACAAGTGTCTCAAAGGGCTGTACAAGCCACAACGACATCCTCGGTACAGAGCCCACATACGGGCAAGGAAAACTCACCCCAGTGGGACGTCAATGTGAATGACTATGAGAAACCTTGGAGAGGACCGCATAAGTGGGTAACCCCCCCCCCCCCCCTCTAGGGGAGACCGAAAGCAATGGATGTCGAGTGGGTCTGACATAATATTGTGAAAGTCCAACACATCAGCGAAAGTCCAGTCCATGGTGGGGCCAGCAGGAACCATCCCGAGCGGAGACGGATCAGCAGCGTAGAGATGTCCCCATCCGATGAACAGGCTAGCGGTCCACCCCGGGTTGGGAGCAGAGTAGAAAAGAAAAGAAACGGCAGATCAACTGGTCTAAAAAGGGAGTCTATTTAAAGGCTAGAGTATACAAATGAGTTTTAAGATGAGACTTAAATGCTTCTACTGAGGTAGCATCTCTAACTTTTACCAGGAGGGCATTCCATAATATTGGAGCCCGAATAGAAAACGCTCTATAGCCCGCAGACTTTTTTGGGCTCTGGGAATCACTAATAAGCCGGAGTTCTTTGAACGCAGATTTCTTGCCGGTATATATGGTACAATACAATCGGCAAGATAGGCAGGAGCTTGACCGTGTAGTTTTTTATACGTAAGTAGTAAAACCTTAAAGTCGCATCTTAGGTGCACAGGAAGCCAGTGCAGGTGAGCCAGTATAGGCGTAATATGATCAAACTTTCTTGTTTTTGTCAAAAGTCTAGCAGCCGCATTTTGTACCATCTGTAATCTTTTAATGCTAGACATAGGGAGGCCCGAAAATAAAACGTTACAGTAATCGAGACGAGATGTAACGAACGCATGGATAATGATCTCAGCATCGCTTGTGGACAAAATGGAACGAATTTTAGCGATATTGCGGAGATGAAAGAAGGCCGTTTTAGTAACACTCTTAATGTGTGACTCAAACGAGAGAGTTGGGTGGAAGATAATACCCAGATTCTTTACCGAGTCGCCTTGTATAATTGTTTGGTTGTCAAATGTTAAGGTGGTATTATTAAATAGATGTCGGTGTTGAGCAGGACCGATAATCAGCATTTCCGTTTTCTTAGCGTTGAGTTGCAAAAAGTTAGCGGACATCCATTGTTTAATTTCATTAAGACACGCCTCCAGCTGACTACAATCCGGCGTGTTGGTCAGCTTTAGGGGCATGTAGAGTTGGGTGTCATCAGCATAACAGTGAAAGCTAACACCGTATTTGCGTATGATGTCACCTAGCGGCAGCATGTAAATACTAAAGAGTGCAGGGCCAAGAACCGAACCCTGGGGAACTCCGCACGTTACCTTAACATAGTCCGAGGTCACATTGTTATGGGAGACACACTGCATCCTGTCAGTAAGATAAGAGTTAAACCAAGACAAGGCTAAGTCAGACATACCAATACGCGTTTTGATACGCTCTAATAAAATATTATGATCAACAGTATCGAAAGCGGCGCTAAGATCAAGAAGCAGCAACATAGATGACGCATCAGAATCCATCGTTAGCAATAGATCATTAGTCATTTTTGCGAGGGCTGTCTCCGTAGAGGGATTTGCCCTGAAACCGGATTGAAAAGGTTCACAGAGATTGTTAGACGCTAAGTGTTCATTTAGCTGCTGTGCGACAATTTTTTCGAGGATTTTCGAGATAAGCGGAAGGTGGGACACCGGCCGGTAGTTTACCATGAGGTCAGGATCGAGGTTAGGTCTTTTGAGTAGAGGATGAATAACCGCTTTTTTGAATGCTAGGGGAACAGTGCCAGAGGAAAGTGATAAGTTTATAATATTTAACACTGATGGACCTAATAAAACAAAAAGCTCCTTGATAAGTTTCCCAGGAATTGGGTCAAGTAAACATGTTGTTTGTTTTGTCCCATTTACACATTTTAACAATTCCTCCAATGTTATTTCATCAAAGAGAGAGAAACTATTTTGGAGGGCAATGTCCGTCGTATATACAGTCGTATTTGTGTTAATAGAATCCAGTTGTAGCTGAGATGCATTGTCTTTAATCTCTTTTCTAATGACTTCAATTTTCTTATTAAAGAAATTCATAAAGTCATCTGCTGAGTGGGTGGAGCTACTGGGAGGAGTCCCTTGTTGGGTTAGCGATGCTACTGTACTAAACAAAAATTTAGGATCATTTTTGTTGAGGTGGATGAGATTTGAGTAATATTTAGCTTTAGCTGAGGTAAGCATGCGTTTATAAGTTATTAAACTATCACTCCATGCTTGATGGAAAACCTCAAGTTTAGTCGCACGCCATTTGCGTTCCAGCTTTCTACATGATAATTTCTGGGCTTTAGTTTCTTCTGTAAACCATGGGGTACGCCTTTTAGGGGCCCTTTTTAGCTTTAGCGGTGCTACACTATCAATGGTGTCGCGCAGGGCGTCGTTAAAGTTGTTAGTGAGGTTATCAATAGAGCCCACATAATTTGGGAATGGTGCCATTACCGAAGGCAGTAGGTCAGTAAGAGTCGTCGTTGTGGCAGCATTAATGTTGCGGCTGCTATAGTAGTTATTATTATTATTATTAGTTTGTTGACAATGAGTCAGAACTTCGAATTTTGTAAGGTAATGATCGGACATTACTTTAGTGTACGGGAGTATCGTAACTTTGAAAGTGGTGACACCCCTGACAAGCACTAGATCTATCGTATTACCGTTGCGATGCGTGGGTTCATTTATTATTTGTGTAAGACCACAGCTATCAATTATAGTCTGGAGCGCCACGCATGGAGGGTCCGATGGGGTATTCATATGGATGTTAAAGTCTCCCATTATGATTATATTGTCGGCGTGCGTCACTAGATCAGCAACGAACTCTGAAAATTCATTGATAAAGTCCGAATAGGGCCCTGGGGGGCGGTAGATGACAGCCAGGTGCAGAGGCAGCGGTGTGACAAACCTCGTAGTAAGCACCTCAAACGAGTTATATTTATTATTTAGGTCCGAGGTAAGGCTAAAGTTTTTGTTGTATATTAGTGCAACACCCCCACCCCTTTTAATGGGACGGGCAATATGCGTTCCCGTATAGCCAGGAGGAGACGCCTCACCCAGCGCAAAAAATTCGTCTGGTTTGAGCCAGGTCTCGGCTAGACCAACGACATCAAGATTGTTGTCCCTAATGACTTCATTAACTAATAACGTTTTGGAAGACAATGACCTTATGTTTAAAAAGCCCATATTATAGGTAGTGGGCTGTTTTGAGGAGTTTTTGTTGAAAGTATCCGTAGTAGCAATATTAATAATGTTACGTTTATTATGCGTAGTGCACTTTAAATAATTTCGACCATATCTAGGAATTGATATTAGCGCTTCTTTGTGGATTAGCATTTAGCTTTTTCGTTAGCCCCGCTAACAACAACGCCTTTAGCTTTGTTGTTAGCCCCGCCCGACATCCCCGCTTCTGCTTCCGAGCGCACCGCTTACGTCTCTTTCGTTGACGGTCTCCGCTGGTAGTGGACGCCGCTGCTTCAAAGGCCACTGCTGGATGTAGCTCGCGAAGAATTCCCAAGCTAGCGAGTAGGTCCACCGTACACGCATCTTTCAGCCCAAAATGGCCCGATCTCTCCACATCCAGAATCGTAAGTCGGTCGTAAGTGATCACGGAGTGAACACGCTGTGAGCCAGCCATGAAATTGACTGAATTGACGGGTATTTTTGCCAAATCGGTCTACACTTCCAAGAGCGCTCGCAATAAGCTGCCGCCGTGAAGCGCCGCCATCTTGAATAGTTTGAATAGTTTCAATACTTCTCGTTTTTCCCGAAATTCCCAAATTTCTAGGAAATTCCCTTTCAAATTAATGTACACCATTACAATGGTTATACAATGCCCTAAATTCTCACAATTTTGAACCTGATTGCGACCTTTGAACCATCCACTCAGGCTACTATTGAACCCAAAACATGTTGTACATGTAGGACGTTCAATTTATTCGTTTGCACACGCTATTTAGCACTAGTTTTTTGGGATGTGATTAAATCACGGCCTACTTCCTCATCCTTCATATTTCAGGAGGTCTACCTGGTATCTGCGTTTGCATTCAAACTAATCAGGAGCACGTTTTAACGAGCTTCCTCGTTAGAGGCAACTTGTGAGTTGCAACACCTTTTTAAAACATTTCTTTTCATGGGATATGTTTTATAAATCAGATATAAAGGGGCCATGTGTGTTTAAAACCACGCAGCTGACAGTGAAGTGCTGCACTTTTACTTCCAGCCCAATTAGCCCGCAGGAAGGTGATGTGTTCAGAATGGTCTGGACTCACTTCCTCAGAGTTGATGAGTCTGCTGCCCTTTAACGACCATCATTTCAGCTCATGTACACCTTGAGGAAAGAATAATATTTGCATTGCTGAATACTTTCAATTTTACCCAGATGATCCAACTTCTCCACCTGAAAGCAGTAAATGATGGTCATTAGTAATCATTTACAGATTGTTACCGCACTTTCTTTTTAACTAAGTATTCATTTTGTAGACCCACTGACAATTGTTGCACTCCTGCATAGATTTATTATCTTTAATGTCTTTATTTTAATCATTTCTATTTATTATATTGTGTATTTTTATTTATTTGTTCATCCACTTAATTTTATTAATTTATATCTTATTTATATATTTTAATCAGCAGTTTAGATGTTTATCTATTTTTACATATATATATATATATATATATATATATATATATATATATATATATATATATATATATATATATATATATATATATAATTCAAATTAACTGCACATAAATAATACATAGTATATATGATATATTTATTGCATATTTGTATATTTATATACATATGATTATGAATATTATGTGTTTATATTTATTTATATATTATATATGTATGTATGTGTACATATATGTGTATATATGTATGTATATGTAGGTATTAGAAATGCGCGGATAGACAATTATTTCATCCGCAACCGCATCACAAAAGTCGTCATCCACCCGCAATCCACCCGAACTAACATTGTATCAAAACCACAACCGCCCACCACCCACCCGTTGTTATATATCTAATATAGACGATACAAGGCATTCCTGTTAAAGAAATGAGACTGATCCAAAGCAGCAGAGACATTCAATGCGTGCCACGCAATATCTCTTGGCCACGCATTAGAGCATACTTGCCAACCCTCCCGGTTTTACCGGGAGACTCCCGGTATTCAGCTGGAGCTGGAGGCCACGCCCCCTCCAGCTCAATGCGGACCTGAGTGGGGACAGCGGCGACAGTCTGTTTTCACGTCCGCTGTAGAATGATCGAGGGCGAGTTCTTGGTTTCTTATGTGGGTTTATTGTTAGGCAGTTTCATCAACGTCCTCCCAGCGCGGTAACAACACACAACAACAGCAGTCACGTTTTCGTCTGCCGTAAACTGCAATGTTGTGACACTCTTAAACAGGACAATACTGCCATCTACTGGAAAGCCTTCAGAACACTGAAATTCAAGTATTTCCTTTTATTTATATGTATAATAAAATAAATATAATATATATATATATATATATATATATATATATATATATATATATATATATATATATATATATATATATATATATATATATATATATATATATATATATATATATATATATATATATGAAATACTTGAGTTGGTGAATTCTACCTAAACATATTCCCCTCTTAACCACGCCCCCAACCACGACCCCGTCAGGCAGTGTTGCCCTGTTTGAGACTGTCACAGCATTGCTGTTTACGGCAGACGACCTGCTTTACGGTAGGACAAAAACGTGACTGTTGTTGTTGTGTGTTGTTGCCGCACTGGGTAGACGTTCATGAAAACTGCCTACAATAAACCCACCTAAAGAAACAAAGAACTCGCCCTCGATCATTCACATGGGTAACAACATTTAACTATGTATTTTTTTTTCTGAATTGGTTCAACCGCCACCCGCCCGAATCTATTTAAAATCTATTTTTTTCGTCATACAACCGCCCGACCCGCGGTTTACCCGCGGACTCCGCGGGTGTACCCGCTAACCGCGCATCTCTAGTAGGTATACATGTATGTATATATGTATGTATACATGTTTGTATATTTACATGTATGTATACATGTATGCATGTATATGTATGTATGTATGTATATATATGTATGTATACATGTATGTATGTATATATAGATGCATGTATACATGTATGTATGTATACATGAATGTGTATGTATAAATATGTATGTATACATGTATGTATATACTGTATGAATGTATACATGTATGTATATACTGTATGAATGTATACATGTATGTATGTATATATATATATATATATATATATATATATATATATATATATATATATATATATATATATATATATATGTATGTGTACATATTTGTGTATATGTAGGTGTATATATATGTGTATATGTATGTATACATGTACTGTATGTATATATGTATGTATGTATACATGTATGTATATTTATGTGTATATGTATGTATACATGTATGTATATTTATGTGTATATGTATGTATACATGTACTATATGTATATATACATGTATGCATATATGTTTGCATATATATATATATATATATATATATATATATATATATATATATATATATATATATATATATATATATATATATATATATATATATATATATATATGTGTGTGTGTGTGTGTGTGTGTGTGTGTGTGTGTGTGTGTGTGTGTGTGTGTGTGTATGTATGTATGTAACATTATCATTTAAATTAACTGTACATATTGTATATATTTTATGTATTATTATTACATATTTTTATATTTATATATATTATACATATTATATAATGCTCAGACTTTGGACTCACCATCAGTACAAAGAAAACAGAGGTTATGCATCAACCTGCTCCTGGAGACCCGTCCACTGAGCCCCTCGTAAATGGTGAGGGCCTCAAAGCTACTGAAAAGTTTGTATACCTGGGTAGCACCTTGTCACGCGTGGGCAACATTCACGAGGAGGTCATGCATAGGATAGCGCATGGAAGTGCTGCATTTGGCCGACTCCGCAGTTCTGTCTGGGAGCGCAGGGGGCTTAGCCTATGGACCAAACTTAATGTCTACCATGCTGTTGTCCTACCCGCCCTGCCGTATGCCTGTGAGACCTAGACTGTATACAGCCGGCATGCTAAACAGCTTAACGCCTTCCACATGAGATCTCTAAGGAGGCTGCTCAACATCACGTGGCAGGACAAGATCCCAGACACTGAAGTCCTCTACAGGGCTGAGATGGAGAGCATCTATGCCATCCTCAAGCGTTCCCAGCTGCGCATGTCAGACGAACGCCTACCAAAAATGCTCCTGTACGGTGAACTGCACCATGGAAAGCGCTCACGCGGCGGACGGCGGAAACGCTTTAAGGACACCCTAAAGGCCAGTCTCAAGGGCTGTGGTCTGGACCCAGAGACCTGCGAAGCCGATGCCCAACATCGTCCCAACTGGCGCTCTGCAGTCTGGCATGGTGTAGCAGACTTCGAGGAAAACCGCATCCATGAAGCCGAACAGAAGCGGCAGCTGCGCAAGACCAGAGACAGTTCCTCCCTCTCAGCCAGTCACCCCCCAGCTATAACTTGCCCTCACTGCAGCCGCTCATCCCGCCCGAGGATTGGCCTCATCAGCCATCTTCACACACACAAATCAACGTGAAGTCACCTGGTCATCTTCCAAAACGAAGGACAAACGTAATAATAATACATATAATCCACTTTCTGTCTTGCCTCTGGTGAGGGCGGTCACATTTTTTTCCGCTCCCTTCTTCTCCCTGCTTGCTCTCTTTGTTTTGTCTTGTCTGAACTTTTTTTAAAGCCTCTTTCTTTGCGCTGTCCTCCAAATCTAAACATCAGACATGGAAATGATCAGCTGGACCCTCGACTCAATTGACAAAATCTTTTCGACGAGGAAAAGAGGTTCTGGGGAGCCTGGCTGCCCTGATGGAACCATTGCTGCGGGGTACGTGAGAGATTCCTGGGGTAAATGGAGAATCATGTGCCTCTCAGTCCTTTCCATCGAGGACGTGGAAGACATCTACCTATTTGGAACCATGATCGCGGGGCACCTGCTGATTGGGCCGGGCATTGCTCTGGTGTATCGTCAAATTCGTAAGACGATGGCAGCCACTCAAGGAGCCCAAAGGCTGTTCGTCGCAATGGAAGGTTTGTGGGATCATTGACTGGGGCAATTTCTGAACTGAATCGCAAGATGAATCACATCATAGAAAATCTGGTTGAAAGGGAAAAATTGGATATGAGAGCCAGCATAGACGAATAGAACATACAAGCCATTGTAATGTCTGCTCGCGGAAAAACAAAAATCCTAATCTACGATTTGACTCCCTCAAATGGCCTTGGCGCTGCAACAACAGGAGCAGGCTGTTCTGTAAACATCCCCCATGACACCTCAATGATGGACGCTTTTGACCTCCCTCCCTCCCTCCTCAACGACATCTGGAGTCGAACTTTTGCTTGCATGCAGAACGGCCCCAGCCTATGAACATTACATCATCACACCCAAGACAATGGGCACATACACATCCACACACCCTCCCCCACCCCATGCCTTTACCACCGCTTGATTCCCCTTTAAGGCGATGGACGGCTGGCAGCGTTTCATAGCAGCAGTCAACCTCCAGGGTCCCAACTCCCCGCCCCTGGTGCGAGTTGTCGTGATTAAATGTAACGTGTTTATGTGTGCATGGCATGGAGGTTTTTTCCCACTTAGGAGCCCCGTCTAGATTGTATTTTTTTACTCATCTTCTTCCCCAGCGTTTTACCTTTTTCTTATCTTTTACGGGGCGCCTTTGGCGACCCATCGGCGTTTCTGTTCTGTGACCCTGTACACTGTTTGTTTGTCTCATCTTGAACGGGTTTGTGCTGAAAACATAGTTTCGTTATACTTGTGCAATGACAAAGTCCTATCCTATCCTATAATATATACAATATGTATTATTTATCTATTCTACTGCTTGTAAAATGCCCATAAAAAGTGGTAGATGTCTGCTGCTTGTTTCAAAACATGGCAAACCCCCCCAGTTAGGAGCATGATGACATAGCGTGCAGGAAATGAGTGTCTCCATGGTGAAAGCCCACGATAGTAAACGCAAAAAACAAATCGAAATAAGGCGGTCTGCACCACTTGTCAGTTGTCCACACGGTCTTAGTAGATCACACGCAACACGCCCACTGATGCTCTCGGACACGCTATTTTATTGACCCCTCGCTGTGACGCAACACCCGGGAAAGGAGATCTTTCCAACACGGTATTCTCGCTCTCGACATTTCCCAGGAGCGGTGCCATAGAGCTGCGCCCCAAATATGACAGAGTCAAAGCAGTCCTATTTTGCAGACGTGTGGGATTAGTCTGTGTGCACCGCGTCGCACTTAAAACCCTCGGTGCGTGCGGGAAATACTCTTTTTGTTTTGAACAGTCCCGTTGTCATGGATACCTGCAGTGGACTTTGATGCCAGGTTAATTAGATTCACCGTGCGCACAATACGCATCCATGCATGCCAGGGATGGGACTCTAGAAGACGTATAGGGGAACCTTTAATGTCTAAAACAGCAGTTTTAATCCTCTTCACCTGCACTCCTTTTACTTCCAGGATTTACACTAATAACACTAATCAACATCTGTGTGATCATCATACAACTCCATCACATGTCTGCCCGAGCATTTTTTTCCACAGGCGGCGCCACAAATGCCACTTACAGGCATGTCAATAAAATACAATATAAGGACTTAATTTTGGATCTTTTTAGTGATTATTTTCAACACCCAAAAACAGTGAAGTTGTCACGTTGTGTAAATGGTCAATAAAAAGAGAATACAATGATTTGCAAATCCGTTACAACTTAAATATATTTTTAGAGAGAAACTTTGTTATTTTTTGCAAATAATCATGAATTTAGAATTTAATGGCAGCAACACATTGCAAACAAGGCATTTTTACCAGTGTGTTACATGACCTTTCCTTTTAACAACACTCAGTAAAGGTTTGGGAACTGAGGAGACACATTTTTGAAGTGGAATTATTTCCCATTCTTGCTTGATGTACAGCTTAAGTTGTTCAACAGTCTCCCTTCTCATATTTTAGCCTTCACACATTTTCAATGTCTGGACTACAGGCAGGCCAGTCTAGTACCCGCACTCTTTTACTATGAAGTTGTAACACACGGCTTGGCATTGTCTTGCTGAAATAAGCAGGGGCGTCCATGATAACGTTGCTTGGATGGCTCCAAAACCTGTATGTCCCTTTCAGCCTTAATGGTGCCTTCACAGATGTGTAAGTTACCCATGTCTTGGGAACTAATACACCACCATACCATCACACATGCTGGCTTTTACACTTTCACCCTAGAACAATCTGGATGATTCTTTTCCTCTTTGGTCCAGAGGACACAACGTCCACAGTTTCCAAAAACAATTTGAAATGTGGACTCGTCAGACCACAGAACATTTTTCCACTTTTCCACTTTTCCACTTTTCCACTTTTCCACTTTGCATCAGTCCATCTTAGATGAGCCTGGGCCCAGCGAAGCCAGCTGCATTTCTGGGTGTTGTTGATAAATGGCTTTAGCTTTGCATAGTAGAGTTTTAACTTGCACTTACAGATGTAGCGACCAACTGTAGTTACTGACAGTGGTTTTCTGAAGTGTTCCTGAGCCCATGTGGTGATATCCTTTACACACTGATGTCGCTTTTTGATGCAGTACTGCATTCAATGATAGTTTTCGGCCTTTCCACTTACGTGCAGTGATTTCTCCAGATTCTCTGGACTTTTTGATGATATTACGGAGCGTAGATGGTGAAATCCCTAAATTCCTTGCAATAGCTGCTTGAGAAATGTTGTTCTTAAACAATTTGCTCACTCATTTGTTGACAAAGTGGTGACCCTCGCCCCGTCCTTGTTTGTGAACGACTGAGTGTTTCATGGAATCTGCTTTTATACCCAATCATGGCACCCACCTGTTCCCAATTAGCCCGTTCACCTGTGGGATGCTCCAAATAAGCGTTTGATGAGCATTCCTCGACTTTCTCAGTCTTTTTTGCCACTTGTACCAGCTTTTTTGAAACATGTTGCAGGCATCAAATTCCAAATGAGCTAATATTTGCCAAAAAATAACACAACTTTTCCAGTTCGAACGTTATGGTACAGGGTGGAAGAAGACGGCACAGAATGCAGGGACGTAGATAGCTCTATTTATTAATATATATAATAGTATGGCGTGTGAAAACTAATCCAAAATGTGTATGCGTGCGACTATGTGTAGGGATTAAATGTTGATTGTTACCGGGGGTGTTGAGTGAGGTACGTAAGTCCAAGAGGGGCAAGGCAGGCTCGGAGGTCTGTGGGCAGCCGTGAGGTCAAGGGCAGGAGCGCGGCATCAAAGTCCGTGTCCAGGCGGGAGGAGGGGATCCAAGAGGCAGCCAGGGAACCAGAGGGAATACGGGGAGACGAGACACACAGCTTGTGACGCGGGAACGGAGGAACGCGGTGTACTGGAACAGGTCGCTAGCAATCTTTTATTTAAATTGCGAATAAGGAAAGGGAGGATTTCATTGAGAAAATATATTCTCCAGCCCTTTTTGGTCATTTCTTTTAATTCATCTTCGCCGCTTTATAGAAGGTGCATTTCCTTGTGCTGCCCTCCAACATAACGCAGGCAGTGGAACAGACCAGAGATGGCCGTCTTTCAGGGGAAGTCCGATGGGTGTTGATGAAAGATGCATGAATGCTGCACACGCTGCCTGAAGCTGGGCCTCAGGAAACATGACAGTGACAAACGTCAGCGTTACTACCACAAAACACACTTTCACTACGTGGACCTTACACACTCTGCTTTTTGGCCCCGAGGGTCTTTGCAGAAAATCTCTGCAGTAAATCTCTGACCCCAACTTTGCATAGATGGACAAGAGGAAACCCTCTTTTGTCCTTCTGTGCGTTTAAAGAAAACAACAACAACAACAACAATATATATATATATATATATATATATATATATATATATATATATATAAACCCCGTTTCCATATGAGTTGGGAAATTGTGTTGGAATACAATGATTTGCAAATCATTTTCAACCCATATTCAGTTGAATATGCTACAAAGACAACATATTTGATGTTCAAACTGATAAACATTTTTTTGTTGTTGCAAATAATCATTAAGTTTAGAATTTGATGCCAGCAACACGTGACAAAGAAGTTGGGAAAGGTGGCAATAAATACTGATAAAGTTGAGGAATGCTCATCAAACACTTATTTGGAACATCCCACAGGTGAACAGGCAAATTGGGAACAGGTGGGTGCCATGATTGGGTATAAAAGCAGCTTCCATGAAATGCTCAGTCATTCAAAAACAAGGATGGGGCGAGGGTCACCACTTTGTCAACAAATGCCTGAGCAAATTGTTGAACAGTTTAAGAAAAACCTTTCTCAACCAGCTATTGCAAGGAATTGAGGGATTTCACCATCTATGGTCCGTAATATCATCAAAGGGTTCAGAGAATCTGGAGAAATCACTGCACGTAAGCAGCTAAGCCCGTGACTTTCCATCCCTCAGGCTGTACTGCATCAACAAGCGACATCAGTTTGTAAAGGATATCACCACATGGGCTCAGGAACACCTCAGAAACCCACTGTCAGTAACTACAGTTGGTCGCTACATCTGTAAGTGCAAGTTAAAACTCTCCTATGCAAGGCAAAAACCGTTTATCAACAACACCCAGAAACGCCGTCGGCTTCGCTGGGCCTGAGCTATTCTAAGATGGACTGATACAAAGTGGAAAAGTGTTATGTGGTCTGACGAGTCCACATTTCAAATTGTTTTTGGAAACTGTGGACGTCGTGTCCTCCGGACCAAAGAGGAAAATAACCATCCGGATTGTTATAGGCGCATATATAGCATGTGTGATGGTATGGGGGTGTATTAGTGCCCAAGACATGGGTAACTTACACATCTGTGAAGGCACCATTAATGCTGAAAGGTACATACAGCTTTTGGAGCAACATATGTTGCCATCCAAGCAACATTACCATGGACGCCCCTGCTTATTTCAGCAAGACAATGCCAAGCCACGTGTTACATCAACGTGGCTTCATAGTAAAAGAGTGCGGGTACTAGACTGGCCTGCCTGTAGTCCAGACCTGTCTCCCATTGAAAATGTGTGGCGCAATATGAAGCCTAAAATAGCACAAGGGAGACCCCCGGACTGTTGAACAACTTAAGCTGTACATCAAGCAAGAATGGGAAAGAATTCCACCTGAGAAGCTTCAAAAATGTGTCTCCTCAGTTCACAAACCTTTACTGAGTGTTGTTAAAAGGAAAGGCCATGTAACACAGTGGTCAACATGCCCTTTCCCAACTACTTTGGCACGTGTTGCAGCCATGAAATTCTAAGTTAATTATTATTTGCAAAAAAAAATAAAGTTTATGAGTTTGAACATCAAATATGTTGTCTTTGTAGTGCATTCAATTGAATATGGGTTGAAAAGGATTTGCAAATCATTGTATTCCGTCTATAAACGGGGTTTGTATATAAATATATATATATATATATATATATATTTATTTTATTCACTCGCATTAGTTTTTTCTTCTAAAGCGTAGTGTTTTTAGAAAACATACACATGTATGTGGGATGTTGTTGTTCCACCGTCCTCACCGTGAGTCCCGGTCGTATCGCTGCATTTAACCCTCGCTGTTTACTTTCTCTCCCCATCCATCTGCTATTGACGTTTGCCAATCAATGCAGGTTACAGGCCCAGACTGTGGCACAACAATCACGTAGCACCAGTTAGGAATCCGTTAGAGCCAAACTAGCGCAACGATATTGTATCAGCGAAAAAATATTTTTTTTAAATCAATCTTTAATCCCCTTTGAATTTCCAGCTGCACCAAACCACAGGTAAGAATGACGTCACTCTTTGTGTGGCGTAAAATCAAAAAGTGTCTTGTGCATCCATCTGATTGCACATTACATAAATACATTTGATTTAATTAATTCAAACTACAGTATTAACAATACTGGATGATAATTCATATTATTAAAGGGTTGTTTTTCTTACATATACCTTATTTTTCAGACTATAAGCCACACTTAAAATCCTTTCATTTTCTCTAAAATGCACAGTGCGCCTTTTAACCCGGTGCGCCTAATGTACGTACGGAATAATTCTGGTTTTGCTTACCGACCTCGAAGCAATTTTATTTGGTACATAATGTAATGATACGTGTGACCAGTAGGTGGCAGTCACACATAAGAGATACGAGTAGACTGCAATATGACGCCAGTAAACAACACCAAAATTTTAAATGTTCCATTGAAAATTAACAACATTACACACGGCGCTCAAAAATCTCTCAAAATGTTTTAGTACGAGTTTGAAGCCGCACCGCTTGATGGATTGTCGACCATTACGGTTACCGTAGTCAGAGATACAAGTATTACTATGGTGTGTGTATAAGGACCGCAACATGGCACCCATTAGCAGATGTATTATCCGGCATTTTGTTTTACAATATTATGCAAGACCAACTTTTCTTACCTTCTGTGTATTTTGGGATCTGCATAAGTCCTGAAAATTTGCGCACGTCCGCCACTGTAGTCCGTGACGACACCGTAGTGGATACGCTTCTTCTTTTTCTCTATCTTCTTGTTATGGGACATTCACCCTCCGCTGTTGCCATTTCTTATATAAAGTAGTGTAAAGTTCTTACTTATATCTGTCAGTAGACTCACCATGAAAGCGCTAAAACATACCGGTGTAGTGAGTTGACATTATTCACCCAAGGAACTTTAGTTATTAGAGAGTTTCGGTCCAGAAAGTACGGTACCATGCTATATTTGTTTTCTTTTCAAATAACAGAAAACAATTTCCCTAACAATCACACTTTAGTTGTGTTCCTGGGCTTTCACTCAGTCCTGTTACACCAACACCAGTGGTATCGGTCCCAGTCTGTGGAACACTCTCCCTGACCACCTGAGGGCACCACATACTGTGGATACTTTTAAAAAAGGCTTAAAAACACTTATTTTTAAAAATATATATGTGTGCTAGTTCTAGCTATTAGGCTGTTCTAGTTTTTTATTTTTTTTAATTATTTTTTATTATTATTATTTTAATGCACTGTAGCACTTTGAGGTTGTTTGCTCAATGCCAAGTGATTTTAAAAATAAAATCTATTATTATTATTATTATTATTATTTTATTACTATTTATTCATTACTATTTTAATTTGTATATATTTGATGATGTACTATGGGGGCATAGTCCTGTTACCTCAATTGTTTACTTTTCATGCCGTTTACCTATTTACAAAAAAATTATATTATTTTGTTGAATCGCTGTAATACAGATGGCTGCATTTAATGTACAGTAAATGTTAATTGTATGCTAGAAACTCTACTTTCAGTCCTGCTATTTAAATAAGTCATCTTTGTCAAAAAATGTAAGGAAGTTGTTGGTGACGGACCAATCCAGATTTTGAGTTATGGGTATTTGTCTGATTTACAACAGCAAAAGATGTACAAAGTTAGCGAGTAAATGGATATAATTATTATTCACGGGGATTCTTGAGCCATGATGAGCGAGATGGTCATGCAGTTTGTGACGCAGAGGAGGAACCACACATCCCTTTAACAACAACAAGACTACTAATCATGGCAGACTTGATCAGAGACAACAACGACTACTTTGGGACAAATGATGCTCCAAAAACTTCTATTTTTGAGCCTGAGTATAAGGAGGATGATCTACAAGTTTTAGAAGCATCATGTAGCAGGATTGCTAAGTGCTAAACAATAAATACACACATAATAAAACAATCACTTACTGTACAATGTCTACTCTCACTGGGATAAAGACTGGTGGGATGTTTATATCTTCCCCTTTACATCAACAATTCATCATAATCCTCACAAAGTGGTTTTTTTCCGTGTCTTTCTGGCCATCTCCGGGTCTTAGTTGGATGTCAAAGTTGACCAACTTGTGGGTTTACGTGCACAACCTTCTACTATCCAGGTGAGAGGCATGATTTATCATCTACAATTAACTTTCCCCATCTTTAAAAACTGGGCAGAACTTTTATTTAACAAGTGCATTTAGTATATTACACAGTTTGAACAGTAACACTGGATATAGGAAAATAAAACACTTTAATCAAGTAATTATTTGTTGTACCACTAGATGGAGCCCACAGTGTGAGAATCACTAGTTTAATGGATACAATGAAACACAATTTCTTATTCCGTGATACTTTAAACGCTCACCTTCCGTTTTTAACAAAATACAAAAGTTTATTTGAAGAGTAAAAGAGGGCGAGACAGAGAGTTAGTTGTTATTAGTGGAAGTCTTCACAATGCCTGCAGATGCACATTTGTGCCACAGGGGAGAGAAAACAGCCAGCGGGCGCGTTTGTTTAATTAGCCGGCAGGAAGTGTCAGGCACTTGTTTTCCTCGCCGTAATCCGGGTCAAGATAATCCTGGTGAGACAGGGATGGGTTCACCTCGCTGCCCGAAGTCTTCATAGATCTCAAACGTCCATTTTAGTGGCTCGTCCTTGCCAAGGTCATCTGCACAACTGTGATTTCCCACACTCATGAACTCACCTGAATGCATGCGGAGAAACCCCACAAATGTATCAAAAAAAAAAACGGAGAATAGTTCTCTCTGCCAAGTTCCAATAATCTGTTCCCGTGTCAAGCTGTGGCCGTCGTGAAAGCTATGTTCACTGTTCATGTGTCAGGTAACATTGTAAGATCCACCAATGCACGATAAAACACAAATAAAGTAAAAGTACATCATAGGGATGGGACAGGAAGGAGTTAGCAGAACAATACTGTCACCTAGTGGCTGTGTATGGATATGACAGGAATTCATATTCTTGTCAGCGTCTGCTCGGTAAAATTAATTTGTGTGTTTGTTACAGTTTAGTGGAACAGAACTACCATATTTACCAGAATATAGCGCGCACTGGTATATAAATACATTTAGAAGAAAATAATATTTTCCATTTAAAAGCCGCACCGGACTATACGTTGCATATATATATATGTCTTGAAATGAGTTATTTACACAGAAATATCTTATAAATGTTTATTTACGTAACTTAATTGTTTCAAAACGGTGTCTGTAACAGGGCAGTAAAACGGCAGATCAAACAAAACAGAAGTCATGGTCATTAGCTCTCCAATCAGATAAACAGACTCAATAACTCCACGGTGGCGTTTTGGTGAATTCAGTGACACATTTGTGAAAGTGAAACAACACAAAAAAGAATGTTATTGTAAGTTAATAATACTAAACATGTTAGCATATTAAACTTAAAGTGTTTACAAAGTACAAAGAAGAAGAACCATGATAAACATACTGAATTTCTTTCATCCATCCATTCATTTTCAAAGTAATCTTACTCATCTCACTATATGAAATGTAACTTACTTCCCCCCCCCCCCTCCAAAGTCACCCTTTCTATTTGACCGCCCTGGTCAATGGTGTGGACTATCAGCAGATGTTATTTGTCACGTGCCGTCTTATATGTTCAATATGTCCACATTGTTGTCACTTTGTCAAACGATGGACTAAAACCTGAATGTCAGCCAGGGACGACGACATTGTGACTGGTGCAATGGATGCTGAAGTTCAAAACAAACTAAAGTTCCACCATCAGCCCCTTGCCCAAAGCAGATTCACCATTGATCACTTGCATCCACTCATCCATAGTCCACCTTTTCTAACATAATAGTGAGAGTCCAGTCCATAGTGGATCTAACATAATAGTGTGAGAGTCCAGTCCATAGTGGATCTAACATAATAGTGTGAGAGTCCAGTCCATAGTGGATCTAACATAATAGTGAGAGTCCATTCCATAGTGGATCTAACATAATAGTGAGAGTCCAGTCCATAGTGGATCTAACATAATAGTGAGAGTCCAGTCCATAGTGGATTTAACATAATAGTGTGAGAGTCCAGTCCCTAGTGGATCTAACATAATAGTGTGAGAGACCAGTCCATAGTGGATTTAACATAATAGTGTGAGAGTCCAGTCCCTAGTGGATCTAACATAATAGTGTGAGAGACCAGTCCATAGTGGATTTAACATAATAGTGAGAGTCCAGTCCATAGTGGATTTAACATAATAGTGTGAGAGTCCAGTCCATAGTGGATCTAACATAATAGTGTGAGAGTCCAGTCCATAGTGGATCTAACATAATAGTGTGAGAGTCCAGTCCATAGTGGATCTAACTTAATAGTGTGAGAGTCCAGTCCATAGTGGATTATGTCATTTGGAATTTGATGCCTGCAACCTGTTTCAAAAAAGCTGGCACAATTGGCAAAAAAGAGTGAGAAAGTTGAGGAATGCTCATCAAAGACTTATTTGGAACATCCCACAGGTGGACAGGCTAATTGGGAACAGGTGGGTGCCATGATTGGGTATAAAAGCAGCTTCCATGAAATGCTCAGTCATTCACAAACAAGGACGGGGCGAGGGTCACCACTTTGTCAACAAATGCCTGAGCAAATTGTTTAAGAACAACATTTCTCAACCAGCTATTGCAAGGAATTTAGGGATTTCACCATCTACGCTCCGTAATATCATCAAAAGGTTCAGAGAATCTGGAGAAATCACTGCACGTAAGCCATGATATTACGCACCTTGGATCTCTCAGGCGCTACTGCATCAAAAAGCCACATCGGTGTGTAAAGGATATCACCACATGGGCTCAGGAACACTTCAGAAAACCACTGTCAGTAACTACAGTTGGTCGCTACATCTGTAAGTGCAAGTTAAAACTCTACTAAGCAAAGCCAAAGCCATTTATCAACAACACCCAGAAATGCCGCAGGCTTCGCTGGGCCCGAGCTCATCTAAGATGAACTGATGCTAAGTGGAAAATGGTTCTGTGGTCTGACGAGTCCACATTTCAAATTTTTTTTGGAAACTGTGGACGTGGTGTCCTCCGGAACAAAGAGGAAAAGAACCAGCCGGACTGTTCTAGGGCGCAAAGTGTAAAAGGCAGCATGTGTGATGGTATGGGGGTGTATTAGGTCGAAGTGCTGGCTGTCCAGAGACGGGATCCGGGGTGGACCGCTCGCCTGTGCATCGGTTGGGGATCTCTGCGGCTGCTGACCCGTCTCCGTTCGGGATGGTCTCCTGCTGGCCCCACTATGGACTGGACTCTCACTATTATGTTAGATCCACTATGGACTGGACTCTCACTATTGTGTTAGAACCTCTATGGACTGGACTCTCACACTATTATGTTAGATCCACTATGGACTAGACTCTCACTATTATGTTAAATCCACTATGGACTGGTCTCTCACACTATTATGTTAGATCCACTATGGACTGGACTCTCACACTATTATGTTAGATCCACTAGGGACTGGACTCTCACTATTATGTTAGATACACTATGGACAGGACTCTCACACTATTATGTTAGATCCACTATGGACTGGACTCTCACACTATTATGTTAGATCCACTATGGACCGGACTCTCACTATTATGTTAGATCCACTATGGACAGGACTCTCACACTATTATGTTAGATCCACTATGGACTGGACTCTCACTATTATGTTAGATCCACTATGGACTGGACTCACACTATTATGTTAGATCCACTATGGAATGGACTCTCACTATTATGTTAGATCCACTATGGACTGGACTCTCACCATTATTTTAGATCCACTATGGACTGGACTCTCACTATTATGTTAGATCCACTATGGACTGGACTGTCACACTATTATGTTAGATCCACTATGGACTGGATTCACACTATTATGTTAGATCCATTAAGGACTGGACTCTCACACAATTATGTTAGATCCACTATGGACTGGACTCTCACACTATTAAGTTAGATCCACTATGGACTGGACTCTCACACTATTATGTTACATCCACTATGGACTGGACTCTCACACTATTATGTTAGATCCACTATGGACTGGACTCTCACTATTCTGTTAGATCCACTATGGACTGGACTCTCACACTATTATGTTAAATCCACTATGGACTGGACTCACACTATTATGTTAGATCCACTATGGACTGGACTCTCACTATTATGTTGGATCCACTATGGACTGGACTCTCACTATTATTTTAGATCCACTATGGACTGGACTCTCACTATTATGTTAGATCCACTATGGACTGGACTGTCACACTATTATGTTAGATCCACTATGGACTGGACTCACACTATTATGTTAGATCCATTATGGACTGGACTCTCACACAATTATGTTAGATCCACTATGGACTGGACTCTCACACTATTAAGTTAGATCCACTATGGACTGGACTCTCACACTATTATGTTAGATCCACTATGGACTGGACTTTCACACTATTATGTTAGATCCACTATGGACTGGACTTTCACACTATTATGTTAGATCCACTATGGACTGGACTCTCACTATTCTGTTAGATCCACTATGGACTGGACTCTCACACTATTATGTTAAATCCACTATGGACTGGTCTCTCACACTATTATGTTAGATCCACTAGGGACTCTCACACTATTATGTTAAATCCACTATGGACTGGACTCTCACTATTATGTTAGATCCACTATGGACTGGACTCTTACTAATATGTTAGATCCACTATGGACTGGAGTCTCACTATTATGTTAGATCCACTATGGACTGGACTCTCACTATTATGTTAGATCCACTATGGAATGGACTCTCACTATTATGTTAGATCCACTATGGACTGGACTCTCACACTATTATGTTAGATCCACTATGGACTGGACTCTCACACTATTATGTTAGATCCACTATGGACTGGACTCTCACACTATTATGTTAGATCCACTATGGACTGGACTCTCACTATTATGTTAGAAAAGGTGGACTATGGATGAGTGGATGAAAGTGATCAATGGTGAATCTGCTTTGGGCAAGGGGCTGATGGTGGAACTTTAGTTTGTTTTGAACTTCAGCATCCATTGCACCAGTCACAATGTCGTCGTCCCTGGCTGACATTCAGGTTTTAGTCCATCGTTTGACAAAGTGACAACAATGTGGACATATTGAACATATAAGACGGCACGTGACAAATAACATCTGCTGATAGTCCACACCATTGACCAGGGCGGTCAAATAGAAAGGGTGACTTTGGAGGGGGGGGGGGGGGTGGTAATCGATGGTAACACGGGTGCGGCCGGCCCTTCTTGTGGGAGTCATATTATTAGATCTCATACAATCTGATAACCCTTATGCTTTTGATTGATCTCTTCCATTTCCAACATTCAGATCGATGCCCCGCGGCCACTCTCGGCCGTGGAAGCCGCGGCGAGGCGCTCGTCTTCCCTCACCCCCCACCTCCCCGGTGAAGTCGTGTCTAGTCAATCGTTACAATAACGAAGACTGACATCATCAGCGCCGCTTGTATTAAAGCCGCCTTGTCGAGGAGATGTCATGTCGGATGAGATTAAAAAAAAACAAAAAAAAAACTTTCAAATGATGTCATCTTTGCACAATATGCTTCAAAAAGAATCTGGGGGTGAGAGAGCGCATTTGGAAGCCCCGCCCCTTCTTGTACTTCATCCAAGATGTGCTGCAAAGCCCAAAGGAGGCATGATGAGATTAGTACGTACAGTACAAGCAACTAGGGGGCCGGGGGCCCTTGACCGAAATGTGATGGAAAACATTCATATATCCTTGAACTTTGCCATTGCAAAGTGACAAGCACATTGCGACCAGAGAGTGACCCCCGCCCCATGAAAGTATCTATTCCTGCCTCTCATTACTCATTTCATACTGTCCAGTTCATATCCCAGTCTAACAGTGCACCATTGTCTCCACTGGGTTGACTTGCGTGACATGCTCTCTCCCCCCTCCAAACTGACCTTACTCCCTCCCTCTCACACTGTTTTCAGTGTATAAAGAAGAATAAGGCATCTCTCTCTTCCTATTTTGCACGCCTTACATAGTTTGCTATGAATGTGCCTTTTGAAAATGCTCAAGCTTTTTCAGATAAATCTAAGACCATTTTGTTTGACTACTTTATTAAAATATTTCCCGTTTTTGTTATTTTCATGACTTCATTTCTCGTTTTTTCAATAAAATTCGTAATGATGAACTGAATTCGACCAAATAATATTCAACCAAATAGTTGAGGCCAATACAAGCAACCTTGACGAAAATGTGCAAAGGTGACATGAAGGCAAAAGCTTGCCAGGAACTTTTGGGGATAACAAAAAACATTGTAGAAAAAGTTGTTTTGGCATTTTAAACATGTTGAGTTGCGTGACATGCTCTCTCCCCCCTCCAAACTGAGCTTACTCCCTCCCTCCCACCTTGTTTTCAGTGTATAAAGAAGAATAAGGCATCTCTCTTCCTATTTTGCACGCCTTACATAGTTTGCTATCAATGTGCCTTTTGAAAATGCTCAAGCTTTTTCAGATAAATCTAAGACCATTTTGTTTGACTACTTTATTTGAATATTTCCCATTTTTTTTTCTCCATAACTTCACTGTTCGTTTTTTCAATAAAATCAGTTCTGACGATCTGAACTCGACCAAATAATATTCAACCAAATAGTTGAGGCCGGTACAAGCAACATTGACGAAAATGTGCAAAGGTGACATGAAGCCAAAACCTTGGCAGGAACTTTTCTAACTACAAAAAAACCGTGTAGAAAAAGTTGTTTTGGCATTTTAATCATGTTGAGTTGCGTGATATGCTCTATCCACCCTCCAAACTGAGCTTACTCCCTCCCTCCAACCCTGTTTTCAGTCTAACAGTGCACCATTGTCTCCACTGGGTTGACTTGCGTGACATGCTCTCTCCCCCCTCCAAACTGACCTTACTCCCTCCCTCTCACACTATTTTCAGTGTATAAAGAAGAATAAGGCATCTCTCTCTTCCTATTTTGCACGCCTTACATAGTTTGCTATGAATGTGCCTTTTGAAAATGCTCAAGCTTTTTCAGATAAATCAGTTCTGACGATCTGAACTCGACCAAATAATATTCAACCAAATAGTTGAGGCCGGTACAAGCAACATTGACGAAAATGTGCAAAGGTGACATGAAGCCAAAACCTTGCCAGGAACTTTTGGGACTAACAACAAACATTGTAGAAAATGTTGTTTTGGCATTTTAAACATGTTGAGTTGCGTGACATGCTCTCTCCCCCCTCCAAACTGAGCTTACTCCCTCCCTCCCACCTTGTTTTCAGTGTATAAAGAAGAATAAGGCATCTCTCTTCCTATTTTGCACGCCTTACATAGTTTGCTATGAATGTGCCTTTTGAAAATGCTCAAGCTTTTTCAGATAAATCTAAGACCATTTTGTTTGACTACTTTATTAAAATATTTCCCGTTTTTGTTATTTTCATGACTTAATTTCTCGTTTTTTCAATACAAGTCGTAATGATGAACTGAATTCCACCAAATATTATTCAACCAAATAGTTGAGGCCAATACAAGCAACGTTGACGGAAATGTGCAAAGGTGACATGAAGGCAAAAGCTTGCCAGGAACTTTTGGGAATAACAAAAAACATTATAGAAAAAGTTGTTTTGGCATTTTAAACATGTTGACTTGCGTGACATGCTCTCTCCCCCCTCCAAACTGACCTTACTCCCTCCCTCTCACACTGTTTTCAGTGGATAAAGAAGAATAAGGCATCTCTCTCTTCCTATTTTGCACGCCTTACATAGTTTGCTATGAATGTGCCTTTTGAAAATGCTCAAGCTTTTTCAGATAAATCTAAGACCATTTTGTTTGACTACTTTATTAAAATATTTCCCGTTTTTGTTATTTTCATGACTTAATTTCTCGTTTTTTCAATACAATTCGTAATGATGAACTGAATTCCACCAAATATTATTCAACCAAATAGTTGAGGCCAATACAAGCAACGTTGACGAAAATGTGCAAAGTTGACATGAAGGCAAAAGCTTGCCAGGAACTTTTGGGAATAACAAAAAACATTATAGAAAAAGTTGTTTTGGCATTTTAAACATGTTGAGTTGCGTGACATGCTCTCTCCCCCCTCCAAACTGAGCTTACTTCCTCCCTCCCACTTTGTTTTCAGTGTATAAGGAAGGATAAATGATAAATAAATGATAAATGGGTTATACTTGTATAGCGCTTTTCTACCTTCAAGGTACTCAAAGCGCTTTGACAGTATTTCCACATTTACCCATTCACACACTGATGGCGGGAGCTGCCATGCAAGGCGCTAACCAGCAGCCATCAGAGGCAAAGGGTGAAGTGTCTTGCCCAAGGACACAACGGACGTGACTAGGTTTTTGTTATTTTCATGACTTAATTTCTCGTTTTTTCAATAAAATTCGTAATGATGAACTGAATTCGACCAAATAATATTCAACCAAATAGTTGAGGCCAATACAAGCAACATTGACGAAAATGTGCAAAGGTGACATGAAGCCAAAACCTTGCCAGGAATTTTTGGGAAAAACAAAAAATATTGTAGAAAAAGTTGTTTTGGCATTTTAAACGTGTTGAGTTGCTTGACAAGCTCTCTCCCCCCTCCAAACTGAGCTTACTCCCTCCCTCCCACCTTGTTTTCAGTGTATAAAGAAGAATAAGGCATCTCTCTTCCTATTTTGCACGCCTTACATAGTTTGCTATGAATGTGCCTTTTGAAAATGCCTAAGCTTTTTCAGATAAATCTAATACCATTTTGTTTGACTACTTTATTAGAATATTTCCCGATACAAAATGGCCTGGCCGTTTTTTTTAGCTATGTGTTCTGTCTCTCAATCATCAACACAGTGCGTTTTTTTAAACAGACCTAACATTCGGGAATGCCATGTCGGTAAAGACTCCGACAAACCGACTTTGGGTGTGTGCAAGACCTCGGAATGTTACATCGGTAAGAGAAAACTGTGGTCCTTTCAGAGGTACTGTAAGTCAGCAGGACTTGTCACTGAGTCCTGCTGACTAAATCTATTTCAAGTCTGAAATAGACTCTGCATGAATGTGGGAAAATATTTAAAGCCTTCTCAGTTATTCATCTATGAGTAGGGGTATTGCTTTTTTCCCAAATACTGTACGTTGTTCATAACTCGCTGCTAGCCTAGCTTAGTTTAGCTAAGGCTAACATCCTACTAAATGCTACATGCTTTGATCCAAACACACCAACATGTTCCAGGTGATAGTGTTAAAAGTCATGTTTGATGGTCTCAACGGCTGCTCTCCAGGCTATTTGTCTCTTTATTAGCTCACGAACCCGACTTCCTTTCACGCTGGAAATGAGACAAAACTCACCAAATCCATTTTTCCACCCCTGAGGTAATCATGACAACTATTGTTGCAGTTAATGATGCCGCATGTTTGCCACATATTTGGAACTTTTTAAAGAAAAACACAACTTTAGGACAGAGTCTGACACTCAACCCGATGTAAAGATGCCATTGTAAGACCCATGATGCATTGCAGTTTTTTGTATCACGACATGTTTTGCATTGCCAATCATCAATCATTATTGTTTTGCTGTGTTTCACAGGTGTTAATTTTCAACTTTTACTTTTTTCAGATTCGCTTCTCTTTTTTTACGGTTTCAACTTAATGGCAGTGTTTCGATGTGGAGGGTGTGTGACTGTGGGCGGGGCTTACCAAAAGTTTTAACCGGAATCATTTTTACCTGGACTTGTGTTTGAAGGTAAAACACCTCAGAAAAAGTCAATAGAACCAAGGAGGTCTTTTGAAAAGTGTTTGAAAAGATGGACTCGGGTGCGAGATTGGCCACAGAAAGATGGACAGATTAATCGTGATTCTTAATCAATTAAAATAATTTAAAAATAAATGTTTATTTTTATATTTTTTTACTCAGACAAATCATATTGTTGATGTAGATGATCTATATCGGCTGTACACATTTACTTTAGAAAAGAGAAGTGTTGGATACTTCTCTTGTTGCCTTATTTGTATTTGACTACAATGGAGGACTCCCGCAAATTTTGGGGACTTATGCAGATCCCAAATACAGATTAGCAGGTACCAAAAGGTAGGAAAAGTTGTTTTGCATAATATTGCCGAACAAAAACACCTGATAATGTCTCCAAATAGGTGCAATTTCGGGGTCCTTATACACACACCATCATAATACCGTATGTTGAAGCACAGTACGTCTGACTATGGTAGCCGTAATGCTCTGACAATCCATCAAGCGGTGCGGCTTCGTAGCTTACCAAAGTCCTACTAAAACATTTTGACGGATTTTTGAGTGCCGTGTGTAATGTTCTATATTCTCAATGAAACA